>NC_079193.1:225354208-225449208 GCF_029499605.1 Hyla sarda
ACATTCCTAGGAAAGAGTATCCTAGGAATGTATCCACCTTTTCCAGCCCACGGGAGCACCTGAAAGCTGAACTAATTTATGCAGGAAAAGCCATCAACTGCCGAGCCGAGAAGTTTGTGACGAGTTGAATTTACAGTAGTTCGCTCATCTCTATGTATTATATTCAGAGGGTGCAGTGGGTGGTAGTATTATATTCAGAGGGTACAGTATGTGGCGGTATTATATTCAGGGGTACAGTGTGTGGCAGATTTATATTCAGAGGGCGCAGTTTGTGGTAGTATTATATTCAGAGGGCGCAGTTTGTGGTAGTATTATATTCAGAGGGCGCAGTGGGTGGTAGTATTATATTCAGAGTGTACAGTATGTGTTGGTATTATATTCAGTGGGTACAGTATGTGGTAGTATTATATTCAGTGGGTACAGTGTGTGCTTGTATTATATTCAGGGGTACAGTATGTGGCAGATTTATATTCAGGGGTACAGTATGTGGCAGATTTATATTCAGAGGGCACAGTGTGTGGTAGTATTATATTCAGAGGGCGCAGTGGGTGGTAGTATTATATTCAGAGGGTACAGTATGTGGTAGTATTATATTCAGTGGGTACAGTGTGTGGCGGTATTATATTCAGGGGTACAGTATGTGGCAGATTTATATTCAGAGTGTACAGTATGTGTTGGTATTATATTCAGAATGTACAGTGTGTGGTAGTATTATATTCAGTGGGTACGGTGTATGGAAGGTTTATAATCAAAGAGTGTAGTGTATAGTAGTATTATATTTAGAGGATACAGTGTCTGTCAGGTTTATAATTATAATTGTTTTCATATAGAGGATGAGAATGCTGACATAGTGAGGAGACGTCTGGGTCTCCTCACTATGTCAGCATTCTCATCACATTCTGCAGAGAGAAGTTTTAGCTGGAACAAGTCCTGGCAGTATGTACCATCTGAATTAGATAAGGGAAGACTATAGAGAAGACGTCACCTGTAGTCACTGATACCATTGTACATTCTCCTTTCTATCTCCTATCAAAGCTGTAGTCGCTTGTCAGTTCTACAGTTAGGTCAGTGAAACTACAACTCCCAGCATAACCTCACCACTGCTCAAAGGGGTACTCTACTGGAAAACATTTTTTTTTAATCAACTGGTGCTACAAAGTTAAACAGATTTGTAAATTACTTCTATTTAAAAATCTTAATCCTTCCAGTACTTAGCTGCTGTATAAGCGTTTCACAGGTAGTTATTTTCTTTTTTAATTTATTTTCTGTCTGACCACAGTGCTCTGTGCTGACACCTCTGTCCATAGTAGGAGCAAATCCCCATATCAAACCTATCCTGCTCTGGACAGTTCCTGACATGGACAGAGGTGTCAGCAAATAGCACTGTGGTCAGACTGGAAAGAACTACACAACTTCCTGTGGAGCATACACCAGCTTATAAGTACTGTAAGTATTAAGATTTTAAATAGAAGTAATTTAAAAATCTGTTTAACTTTCTGGCACCAGTTGATATAAAAGTAAATGTTTTCCAGTGGAGTACCCCTTTAATTCATTCTCTGAGCTGTATATTTAAATGGTGACAATTTCTTTAACACTTTCCTATTCTGTGGCAACTGGTATATCTGATTATTATACTGGAATTTCTCACAATGCTCTACAACAGTGGTGTCTGTCACAACAGGCTAAAAACTTACTGGGGGGAGGGGGGGAGGTATGGGGGTGACACCATTTTCTACCGCACCGGGTGACACCAACCCTAGCAACGCCACTGCATACATGTATGCTTTGATTACGGTCAGGTGTATGAACACGCTCACGAGCGGAGTGTGCTTCATATTTACTTAGTCCCAGCTGCTATCAGTTGCCTACATAACTCCAATACCAGGCATCGATGAACTCTCCGATGCCTGGCATTAACCCTTCAGATGCCACAATCAAATTTAATTGCAACACCTAAAATCAAAAGACTGCAGGTAATAGTTCTCCATAGGAACTAAAAAATAGTAAAATAAAATGTTAATTAATAATCTCCTTCCATAATAAATTTTCAACTTGTCCACCTTTTCCCATTTTTCATATAAGCTAATGTACTGATCATGATGTAAAAAATAAGCCCTCATATGGCCCTGTATATGAAAAATAAAAGTTTTAGAGGCCAGAAAAAGGACAATTTTAACCCCTTAAGGACCAATACAAGTAAACCTGTATGCCCCTGAAAGACCAGGCCTGTTTTTTAAATCGGGGATGTCTGACTTTATTAGAGAATAACTCTGTATCGTTTTGCCAATTACGATAATTCTGGCATCGTTTTTTTTTTTTTTTTTTTGTCACAAGTTGTCCTTCATGTACATAAAGTAAAAGTAAGCAGATATAATTTTATTTTTTTTTATTATTATTATTATTATTTTTTACAATGCAAAAAATCATGACATTGAAAAAAAGAAAGATTTTTCGCTATTTTAACACTAAGTTGCATATATTTATACTTTCTGACCAAATAGTTAATGAAACATATCCTTTCAGATGTCTACTTTATTTTGACAGCATTTCTTAAGTTTTTAATTAAAATTTTAAATGAATTGGAAAAGTACATCTTTTTTTATGTGCTATGCAAGGTTTGCAGAAATTTGAAGGTGGAAGAAGGTATTCGCTAGAAGGTACAGTGAGTATTTAAAGGGGTACTCTGGTGCTTAGACATCTTATCCCCTATCCAAAGGATAGGGGATAAGATGCCTGACCGCGGGAGTCCTGCCGCTGGCGATCGCGCTGCGGGATGCTGCAGGGAAGACACAGGGCGCTCCCTCCTTCTGTCAAAACACTTAAAGCCTGCGGTCACTTCCGACTGCGGCTGTAAGGGTTAAACTGCTGGGACCGAAGTTCCCGGCAGTGCGGCAAGGTCCTGGCTGTGTGTTATAGCAGAGTCCCTGCCGCGATATCGTGGGTGCACTGGGCAGCACCCACGAAAACCATGGACATGTATACTCGTCCTGGTGCGGGAACGTGCATCCTGCCTGGACGTGTATACACGTCCATGGTTCTTAAGGTGTTAAAGGAGAACTCCAGAATATAAAAATTGTCCTCCATACTGCCGGCAGAAAAAAAATAAAGATGTACATACCTTCCTCCGCTCCTCCGGTAACCGTCTCCGGTCTCCGCCGCGATCATCTTCCTGGTTGCTGGTGTTCGGCGAGTCATACTGCGCCAATCAACGGCCAGAGTGAAGTCCCGACTCAACCGGCGATAGGCTGAGCGGCAGTGTGACGTTTTCGGCCCTGGCTTCAGGTGCCGGTGTAGTGAAGAATTTTGGGTCTTGGAAGCGTTCTCACACTGCCGCTCAGCCTATCGCTGGCCGAGTCGGGACTTCACTGTGGCCGGTGATTGGCTGAGTGCAGTATGATTCTCCGACCACCGGCAACCAGGAAGTGGATCGCGGCGGAGACCGGAGCCGGTTACCGGAGGTCCCGGGGAGCGAAGGAAGGTATGTACATCTTTATTTTATTTTTTTGCCGGCAGTATGGGGGACAATTTATATATTCTGGAGTTCTCCTTTAAGCATACGTGATTTCTTACAAAAAGTTATAATTTTTTATATGTAGTAAAACAAAACCTATATAAATTGGGTATCCTAGTAATCTAATTGTTCTACAGAGTAAAGAACGTCATTTTAACTGTGCAGCTCACGGTGTCCATGCATTAATCCCCTGCAAAATTGCAGGGTGTTTCTTTTTAATTTTGCCCCATAAATTGTAGATTTTGTGGTAAAATTAGTGATGTTGAGGAGGGGGAGGAAAAAATTAAGACCCAGAAATGAAAAATGTCTGCTTTTTCAGGGTCAAATTAGCTCACTGTCCCTGTCACAGATCTCAGCCTTTTCTAAAATAAACCTATAAGAAGCCTAAACTTTAGGGATTTTAATAAACCTCTTACTAGAAAGTATCTGAATGGGGCAATTCAGTTTAAAGGGGTTTTGCCAACTTATATATTCATTGCTGCTGTTGTTGGCATGCTTTTCTACCTGTTTATGTCCTGCAAGATTATTGTTATATTTATTAAAACATTTCTTTTTATTGTTGTTACTTTGTAGTTTTTAACGGGTCATGCAAATCATCGAAGGACAAAGAAACTTCTCATAGACATAAAAGCAAAGAGGCCACGCCAGGAAAAGAGAAGAACAGGGATCACAAAGCCGAGAGCCGGAGAGAGTCTGCCGCTGCTAATCACCAACCTGCTTCTAACACGGGCTCACACGCCAAAGGGCTCGCTGCTAACAACCACCACAGTCATCTTAGATCGGCTCAGGATTTAAGGAAACAGGTAACCCTTATGCCAGTCTGCTTAAAAGAATAAGAATCCTAGAATTTTTTATTCTTTTGCATGTTCACTGTTGTGTTGTAATTGGCAAAATACATATTACACAACTGTGAAAAAGGCCACAAAGACCGTCTGAAGCTACAGACTTTGCGGCTCCTCAGGCTATGGTAATGCATGTGAACAATCTTTTGAGTATTTAGTACCAGTGATATACTAAGCCTGGCTCCTTTCTTCTGTGTACTGCAAAATAGGGAAATTCTGCACTCTAAGGCAGCTTACTAATAGCAAATAGCATAGCACTAGAACAAATAGTCTATAGGTCCCATGAGGCTAGCAGATCATCACATCTAAATGTATTTGAGTAAAACAGAAATTTGTCATTTGCCTGATCTTTCACCAGGTGCATGCTAGCCTGTGCCTCCACTCTGGTCACCCATAACAGCCTCTCTTTGTCTGCCCACTCTTCTCCCATCTGCACAGAGTTAGTTATTGGTTACAGTGTGAGGCCACATTCACACAGCCATAATACAGATGCAAGTCCTGGCCCAACCAAGGGTCTAATGGCATGGAGTGAAAACATTATGAAGCCCTGTAATGATTTTTTTTTAGTTTTGTTTTGTTTTTTGTTCAAATTTGGGTTTGTAGGACCAGAACTTACTTATTTTTGAATGCACCCTAAGGTTGGATGCACCATGAGAATTACTGCAAATTACATAAAAGAAATGTCCTTTTACTATACCTGCCGTGACATCCCAACACGTAAACCCAGACTTATGCTTAGTTTACATATCGTATGTTATACTGACTTACTGGCTTATTAGGCTGGAAAAAAAAAGTGGCTGATTACGGCCGAAAATACATTTTACGAAATCACATTTTACGATATGTGAACTTAGCCTAAGGGTGGGCTTGTGTGTTCTTTGTTTGGGTGTCAATGCATGTATAGCTGAAGGACATGACTTTTATGAGATTTGCGGTTAGCCATTCCAGTTTCCCCAAATACATCAGTACATTTATTATGTGTGAACTTGGCTGTATAGTCATTAAAATACTAGGAGCCATTTCTTTCTATTAAAGGGTTTGTCTGGTGATTTTTTCTTAAACTGATGTGCCCAGCCTGCCTAATAAAGCAATAAAATCTTGAACTCTCCTTCCTTGTAGCCACCTTCTCTTGTAGCCTCCGTTATCAGGATGCCCACACAATGTATGAGGGATGTCACAGTGCTGCTCAGCCAATCACTAGCCTCAGCGGTGTCCCTCCTCAGCCAGTGATTGGCAAGTGCCACTATGGCTCCATCAGCTGCATATACTGCAATCTGCAGCTCCAGGGAAAGCAGTGTCACTGACTGCAGACAGAGCATCCTAATACCAGAGTCTACAAGGGAGCGAGAAAGGAGAGTTAAAGGGTTACTGTCATTGGAAACATTTATTTTTTTTGTTTAATCAAATACTTTCTTAAAAACTAAGCATTTTCCTACTACACTTCATAGAAAAAATTTGATTGCTAAAGATGTGATTTTCTTTTTTCTTTCAAAGGGGTACTCCTGTGGAAAACTTTGTTTTTTTTAAATCAACTGGTGCCAGAAAGTTAAACAGACTTGTAAATTACTTCTATTAAAAAAATCTAAATCCTTCCAGTCCTTTTTAGGGGCTATATACTACAGAGGAAATGCTTATCTTTTTAGATTTCTCTGAAGTCATGACCACAGTGCTCTCTGCTGACCTCTGTTGTCCATTTTAGGAACTGTCCAGAGCAGGAGAAAATCCCCATAGCAAACCTATGCTGCTCTGGACAGTTCCTAAAATGGACAGCAGAGAGCACTGTGGTCATGGCATCAGAGAAATCTGAAAAGAAAAACATTTCCTCTGTAGTATGCAGCCCCTAAAAAGTACTGGAAGGATTAAGATTTTTTAAGACTTAACTTTCTGGTACCAGTTGATTTAAAAAAAAAAATAAAAAATTTCCACGGGAGTACCCCTTTAAAACTGCCACTAGGGAGTTTCTGCCTCTTTAATTTTGCAAACAAACCCTGATACTCAACTCTTTTTGGTCCTAACAAGAAGATATTTTGGACCTATTTTCTGAGGGGGTGTGGTTATCTTCCAGTGCAGTGTGTAATCCCACTTTTACCAGTGTGAGCTCACCCCTTGTGAGATCCAGACAAGTTGCAGACAGCTTGCAGTCTTTTCAGAAAATGAACATTTCCATGCACACTGACAAGCAATACAAAATGCTATATTACTAATATTTTGCAAAATGGTTCCTTTTGGTCATATTATGAACTTATGTGTATTTGCACCATATAGGTTCCACATGGCTGCATCAGAGTTATATAGAGCATATCCTTTAGGCCCAATAATTTTCTTACTAATGGCAAACTCTCTTTTAAAGGGGTACTCTGGCCCTAAGACACCTTATCCCCTATCCTTTGGAGATGTGTGATCTCGGGGGGGGTCCCGCCACTGGGGACCCCTGCAATCTCATGCCGCACCCACCTGTGTCAACTGCACGGAGCGACGATAGCTCAGTGTCTGAAGACTCACCACCACGGGGCCGGAGTATCGTGACGTCACGACTCCGCATCCGTGTGACGGTATGCCCCTTCCCCCTCAATGCAAGCCTGTGGGAGGGACCCATCACGCCCCCTCCCATAGACTTGCATTGAGGGGGCAGGGACGCCCGCAATCATACATCTTATCCCCTATCCTTTGGATAGGGGATAAGATGTCTCAGGGCCCGGAGTACCCCTTTAAAGCTTTTATTGTTTTATTAGGCAGACTGGGCACATTAACTAAAAACATTTTTTTACCGTGCAACCCTTTTTAAGTTGATAATGTACAGATACTCAGCTAATAATTACATACCATGGCCCATAATTACTATGATGAAAGAAAATTTCCAAAATTATTAGTTGTGTGCACAT
Organism: Hyla sarda; assembly: GCF_029499605.1. Taxonomy (NCBI): domain Eukaryota; kingdom Metazoa; phylum Chordata; class Amphibia; order Anura; family Hylidae; genus Hyla; species Hyla sarda. The sequence continues at coordinate 225,361,444 of NC_079193.1, forward strand.
CTGATATGACCTGGTCCTCAATCCTATGCAAACTCCACTACAAAAAAAAAAAAAAAAAAAAAATGGGGCATTATTTATCTTTACAATGACAGTCTGAAAGTAGGTATGCAAAAATGGTTGGTTGAGTAAAAAAATTTAATAAATAAATAATTAAGTTGATTTGCTCTTTTGGGAATCATTATGACAATTAGATGTTGGAGATACGATGAGATGATGGAGCATCCGGCGAGATTGTAGGTATGTTTGCTAGCATCAGTTGTCTACCCCATCTGTCATGGACATGTATGGTACTGCCTGTCACTCCCTACGATGTTACCATAACTAGGTACAGGACTGTCAGTGGGTGTGACATTACTAAGAAGAAGCATTTTCTCATCCTTGATAAGTTTTTCTTAATATCTACCCGAAGGTGTGGTAAGTGGAGTGCTACCTGATTGAATGCTGGACACTCCCTGCTTGTTGGAAGCGTCCTTTGACAATAAGCTGAACACAAAGTGCCCTCCTTGAGTGAAATGTGAACACGGCTTTATCTGTGTGTTGCTGTATGAATATACACGGTTGTGATTTACCCTTCCTCTTGTTCATCTATCTTTGATTGTACAGAGAAGAGAATTGTCTTCCCAGAGCCCCGGGAGGACTGGTTCACCTACCTACTACTCTGCAGAGGTCTGCTAAACGCCCAGCATTATCACAACAAGCAGAGAGCAGCTGCTTCTAAAAGCTTTAACCTTTTCCCTGCTGGAATGAGGAAGAGAGCTTTGCATGTTTTCCTCTGCAGAAATTGAGAACAGACAGACAGAAAACCATAGCAACAGAGGCATTCCCTATGGTTTCATTAAGTTATTTTTGTCTTCATGGTGAAAACTCTGTCATTCACATGTCTTACATTTTTCTTACATTTTTGTTTAGTCCTTGAAAGCATTTTTTTTTTTTTTACTGTCACCAGACATGTAAAGAAAAAGAAAAAAAAAAAGAAAAAAATTGTTAAAAAGGGCCATGGACTTTAATAATGTCAAGTGAGTGATGGAATTGATCAGTATTGCAAAAGAAGCACTATGTGTGTATACATTGATTTTAGACATACTATAGTTTTTATATGTACTCACAAGTACAGATCTCTAGCCACCTCTGATAGCTCACGCTGTATACGTGCTGATACTACATACCGTATATACTCGAGTATAAGCCGAGTTTTTCAGCACGATTTTTCGTGCTGAAAACGCCTCCCTCAGCTTATACTCCAGTGAACTCTCCGCCTGTCTATCCCTTCATCAGTGGTCTTCAACCTGCGGACCTCCAGTGGTTTCAAAACTACAACACCCAGTATGCCCGGACAGCCGATTGCTGTCCGGGCATGCTGGGAGTTGTAGTTTTGCAACATCTGAAGATCCGCAGGTTGAAGACCACTGATGAAGGGATTGACAGGCGGTGATGATAAAGGGGGTGATGATGACGGGGGTCTGGATGATGACATGGGGGGGATGATGTATTTCCCACCTTAGGCTTATAGTCGAGTCAATAACTTTTCCTGGGTTTTTGGGGTAAAATTAGAGGCCTCGGCTTATATTCGGGTCGGCTTATACTCGAGTATATACGGTAAGCTATAGCAACATTAATATGGAACTTCCTTAATAAGCAAGGCTGTTAAAGGCTCAAGAATACATAATTTCTAGCATATTAGTACACTGGTCCACACCTGCATGACACAAGAATAGGTTTGTCACACTTCCTTATTACTATGAAACTTTAAAGATGTGAGGAAAAAAAAATAAAGTGTCAGCATGTTTCCAGGTTAATAGTAAGAGAGTCTGGCATGTATTAATAGTGGAGACAGACTCGTATAATAAGCTGTGAGACTGCTGGAAATGTCTCCTTGCTGCCTGGTCTGGAAGGAGAGAGGGCGTCTTTTATTATTTTCTATCTCCTCCTCCTCAGCTGCCTATGACCGAGGATGAACTTCACAGATCCTATTTCTCAAGACAAATACTGTTCTCGCATTACACAATTCATGTTCAGAACTTCAATGTTTAATGCGGAAGGAACTCTAAATAATTAACTGCTTTATTTACTACTTGTTCCAAATGTCTAGTATTATAATATTATATAGCTATACTACCAGGATTATGTTTAAAATGTTGTACTGTCGGCTTTAGCTGTCCTTGACATTTAACTGCAAATTCAGGAGTCCTGTGTCTGGGACAAGTCTATAAATGAAGGTCTTCAATTCAAAACCATGAATTTGCCCTTAGGGGTCTATAGATGTGTAGAGGTGAAAGCACCTGTCAGTATATCGCTTACGCTTCCTGTAGACAAGCACTATAGAGGCTTTCTGATAAACAGCAGAAACTCATGTTATATAACACATATCACTGTTTTAGGGTTTCTGGTTATGGGAAGCTGCATAAATGAACAAGCCATTTGACATGTGACTTTGTTCATTTATGTTTTATGGGGTTTGTAATTTCCCTCTCTTTGAATTCACACTATCCCAATTTTTCCAATTTTCCAGGTTTCCAAGGTGAATGGAATAACCCGGTTGTCATCGGGATCCCATGCAGTCGGTGCCAAAAAGACTAGAGAAGCAAGACCTTCACTGTCCAAAACTGTGAAGTATACCGCAACGGTGACCAAGGGAACTGTCACATACACCAAAGCCAAGAAAGAACTGGATAAGGCAACCAAACTGAATCACAACAAAACCAGTTCATCTATTCACCACACAATCTCAGGGACCACAGAAAGCAGCAATGCAAAAACTCGTAAACAGGTGCTATCTCTTACCACATCCAAGCCCAACTGTGCCACTGGTATTAGCTGTGTCAAGGTGAATGGCAAGTTGAACAAAAAGACTTGCACTAGGGAAGAGGGGCGGCAGCTAAGGGAGGGATTGCGCAACTCAAAAAGACGTCTGGAGGAGGCAAACCACCCCAACAAAACACAGCCTTTGGTAAAAAAAATGAAAGTATCCACCAGCTTGCCAGAAGTTAGAAGCAAGGGGCTAGCGGCGGAGAAACAGGTGCTTAATGGACATGTAAAGAAAGATGTGCCAGAAAAGATGCTGGAGAGAAACAGGCCAAAGCGGGCCTCTGCAGCCAAGAGCACACAAACTACACAAACCCGCAGTAAGACAGAAGATGCTGGCTGTGAAAATCGCTCTACCTCTCAGACAGATTCCTCGCACAAATCTGTGGACTCCCCAAAACCTGAAAAAATAGCTGGGAGGGCCAGGTGCGTAGCCATGTGTGAGATTCCTGTCCTCCGACCCTCTGCAAAGGAGTTTCATGACCCATTGATCTACATTGAGTCCATCCGAGCCAAAGTGGAGAAATATGGGATGTGCACAGTGATCCCCCCACCAGACTGGAGACCAGAGTGCAAATTGAACGAGGAAATGCGCTTTGTGACACAAAACCAACACATCCACAAGCTTGGTCGACGCTGGGGTCCCAATGTGCAGCGGCTGGCTTGCATCAAGAAACACCTCAAATCTCAGGGCATCACCATGGATGAGCTTCCTCTTATAGGTAAGAGCATAAGATTGAGCTGCATTTCACATTCTCAGCTCTGCTTCATAATCTTTTGTTTTTCCTAATAGAACAAGGCAGGGGAAGCTGACTAAATACATTTCGGCCACAAAGCTTTAGATTTTCTATTTTGATTAATATCTATCTTTTCTTCTATAGGAGGCTTCTACATTTGTTTTCCTACAGATTAGTAATTTTAGGGAATTTCCTTTGCTCGTGTTTCTTCTGTCTTTATTAGCATCAGTGGAGTATTCTGGTGTAGTTCCTCTGTAGTCATCTAGAAGATTCTATACATTCTATTTAGGGAACCTAAGCTCCTGAATGCACACCATGTGCTGAGCTTTTTCCCCTGATTATCTACAAGATCTTTAATTAACTTCTTCAATGAAGCAGCAAGCCCAAGAAATTTCATGTGATAAATTCTGAAGGAATAAGTCCTGGAGGAATGTCAATCACATCAAGACATTGCTTTTGTTGCTCCTTTGCATTACTGTTTGCTGCACTCTGTGCTCCGTTAGGGATTTCCTTTTGTAAGCATTTTAGGATTCATATGTCTTAAGATTATTTTAAATGTGTGTGTCTTAGATGCTGTGTGTTCGTAGTGTTGTTTTTTTCTTCCCATACCTCATGGGTAAAGACAAGCCTGCTTTGAAGCGTTTTGTGGGTGCCCCGTTTTTATCTTTTTCTGTGCCATTTCCTGCACGTGTTGCTGCTCTGATCTGTCTGCATCTTGATTCTCATGTCGTCTTGTGACTGTTTTGTTTAGCAGTACAACTTTGCATAACCCGCAGTCCTTCATGACCATTTGCATGAATGCCTAAACCTTCGCCAATTTCTTGCATTGGCTACTTAAATGTTCATCTATAACACATACTTATTTTATACTAACAAATAAAACGGCTCAACATTTCAAATTTTTGCTTGACATTCCTTACTTGGGCTAGCTAAAACATAAAAAAAAAGAAATATCTAGAAATGTAAGAGCTGAGAAAAATACAAAGGAACTACAAATATGAAATATATGTGGTTGACTACAGAACAAGTGTGCCTGTGGGTGGCTCTCACTAGTCAGGGACTAACACGTGGACCTACACTTGTTGCTGTCTATGCCGATATATCTTAATCTATTTTTTCTTTCTCCCACAAAGTCTGTGAATGATTCAAAGAGAGGGCAGTGTACTAAGATGATTTATACATAGGTCACCTATCTATCGCCAATAACTTTACACTTGATAACCCTTGATAATATGCCCTATAACAAACTAAATTAAGTTGATGCTATGTGGATGTTTTTTTTTCTAAGTGGAATACATGCAAGTGAGATGGTCCTATAGGAAAGCTCAAAATAGCCCCTCTATAGTGGTGTTTGAGTTTACCAACAGGACATAAGGGGTTGGTGTTTATTTTCCTCTACATCCCTTTTCCGTAGTCCTTGGACATACAGTACTCTCTTGTTTAACAACTGCAGTTCCTGTAGCGATTTCTGCATAGGTCCTCATTACCCTGTATAAGGGGACTGAACCAACAACGGCTGGATTGGCTTTCTGTATTGGCCCTATACTGCCTGAAGGCTGCATGCACAGCTCTTTCCTGCGGCTGCTATCTAGTGGCTACGGAGGTGTTTGTCTGTTTTGTTGTCAGACAGAGCCATAATAAAAAGCATCTCATTTTGTGGCCTTTGGCTTCATGTTAGTACACAACCCCCTCATTATAGATATGTATATATATATTTTATCCTTTGTTGTTGAGATGTTTGTCATAACCTTTTTCCAATGTTAAAACCTTCAGATGTGATTCAATCCATAATCAATGTTGGTGCACATTTGTCTGGCTCTTTAGTCCAGATGCTTTCTGTCCTCTGTTGACTGACCGCACAGGCAAGCTCAGTCATATTTGTATTTTGTTCTTTGACTTTGCATCCTTTGCATCCCTCTCCTTGCATGTTCAGTCTAAGAGAAATCTATGTTACTGTAACATGTTATCTGATCTGCATAATATGCCTCTAGTGATTGATGAGAAAATAGGTCACTAAAGGGAAGATTTATCAACACTTGTGCAATGAAACAGTGGAACAGGTGCTCATAGCAACCAATTTGAAGGGTGCATTCACACCACAGTTTGTGCTTACAGTTGTGTTTAAAACCGCATGAAACCATATACATATACGGTCTTATAAGATTCTCACGGACTACAATACTAAAAAAAGCCAAAAAAGTAAATAATCAGTTTTAAAAAGACAAAACCACGGTAGGATCCGTTTTTTTGTTCACCAAAATAACCTGACTAATCTGCAACCGCGACAAACTGTACAAAACTGGATTCACTTTCAGTTCTATACAGTTTTAGAATATAAATCTGTATACACAAAACGTGGGGTTAATGCACACTAATAATGTAGCTTGGATCTAATTGGGTACTATGGGCAATTGCACCACTGTTTGCACAAGGTTTGATAAATCTCCCCCATTGTGTTCTCCACATACATCTTTAAAGGGGTACTCCACTGGCCAGCGTTTGAAACTAAATGTTCCGAATGCTGTTTTCGAGCTGCGGGGGTCGGCCACGCCCCTCATTACATCATGGCCACGACCCCTCAGTGCAGGTCTATGGGAGGGGCGTGACGGCCGCCCAAAAACTTGCATTAAGGGTGTGTGGTCATGATGTCATGAGGGGCGTGGCCGACCCCCGAAGCTCGAAAACAGCATTTGGAACATTTAGTTTCAAACGCTGGCCAGTGGAGTACCTCTTTAAGCAATAATCTACGTTAGCAGAGAAGAACTTATAAAATATGCTAATAAAAATGCTCTTCTAGTTCCTAAACTACCAGAATTGAAAGTTCTAAAAACCTAATGATCAAAAAATTCCCAAAAAGTACCTTGGTTGCTGACCTGTTTTCTGCTTTCTCTATGCTGACACTACCATGCACATATATTCAGGGTTGTCACAAGTTTTAGTTGGGTTTAGTTAGAAGTATGTTAAGAGATCAGAAGAGGGATGGGTTTGTGGGAGGGAAAAGACATACATTATTGTAAGCAGACAGATGCAGAATTGTGTGATGGAATACAGGATTCCAAAACCAGGTTCAGACTAGGTCCCTTATGTTAAATGACTAGGCCCAGGGATAGTATTCCTGTGGTATCTCCCTTCACTTGTGACAACCCTAACTTTTTTTTTTGTGGAGTTCCCTGTGAAACCACAAATGTTTTAAGACTATTAAACTGATCTCTCTCTGTTTCTTTGTGGCGATATGCCTCCTAGGCATTCAAGAATGCTTCACCGCGCTTTGTCCTGACAGAAGACCGTGCCACAGAACCCCCAGTGCACTCATTATTGTAGTATTTATCTTTAATATTAGCTTGTAAATGGAATATTTAATACATCACCACCATGCTGATGCACAGACGGTGTGGGGGTTATTACGACATCTTGCTGATCTTTCAGAAGTGAAGCATTTTTCAGTTAAATCTCAAAAGTGTGTCCTTGATGTCCTCTGGCTAATGGTGTGGGGAACTTACCAGCAAGCACCGCTGAGAATAGGCCCATGGCCAAGGTACCTCTTACTTCTAATATTAGTCAAGACCGGTGGTAAGTTGTAATATGTAAGCCAAAACCTCTGGCAAAGAAACGTAAGCCAATTCTGTTTATTTATTTCTTTTTTTTTTATTTCTTTTTACTACATCATGTGCTAAACCTGAAAATGTTTGTAGTTTTTGCATCTGATTATTGTCCAAACCAAAAGAGTTGACGCATTTTATTAGCTATTCTTGTGCTTACTATTATGTAGGAAGTTGCTGCGGATATACTCAGTTACCAGTGGTTGTCTCTTTAGTCCTTGGTAATGGTCGAGAATAGGAAGAATAGCCAGTGCTGAACATTATGTGTAATGTTTTTTTAGTTTAGGAAGGAGTAATAATAATTAATGAAAGAGTCAGTGCTAGCACAGCAGATTTAACAGATTTTGCCAACATCAACTCTGGATAAAATGAAGCAGACTTTACACGGAGCTAAGCTCTCCTATAATTTGTTGAACACCTGGCAGCATATATTGAAGTGCTGATAGTTGTCTAGTTGGATTTCAGGCAAGAATCTAAAAGATCTGTTACATTTGGAGTTAGGCACCAGTTTAATTTGTTGGACACCTTGCAGTTGCTGAGTGTTATGCACTGCTCAAAAAACTAAAGGGAACACTTAAACAACACAATGGAACTCGAAGTCAATCACACTTCTGTGAAATCACACTGTCCACTCAGGAAGCAACACTGATTGACAATCAATTTCACATGCTGTTGTGCAAATGGAACAGACAACAGGTGGTAATTATAGGCAATAAGCAAGACACCCCCAATAAAGGAGTGGTTCTGCAGGTGGTGACCACAGACCACTTCTTAATTCCTATGCTTCCTGACTGATGTTTCGGTCACTTTTGAATGCTGATGGTACTTTCACTCTAGTGGGAGCATGAGACGGAGTCTACAACCCACACAAGTGGCTCAGGTAGTGCAGCTCATCCAGAATGGCACATCAATGCGAGCTGTGGCAAGGTGGTTTGCTGTGTCTGTCAGCATAGTGTCCAGAGCATGGAGGCACTAACAGGAGACAGGCCAGTACATCAGGAGACGTGGAGGAGGGCAACAACCCAGCAGCAGAACCGCTACCTCTGCCTTTATGCAAGGAGGAGCACTGCCAGAGCCCTGCAAAATTACCTCCAGCAGGCCACAAATGTCCATGTGTCCACTCAAACAGTCAGAAACAGACTCCATGAGGGTGGTATGAGGGCCCAATGTCCACAGGTGGGGGTTGTGCTTACAGCCCAACACCGTGAAGGACGTTTGCCATTTGCCAGAGAATACCAAGATTGGCAAATTCGCCACTGGCGCCCTGTGCTCTTCACAGATGAAAGCAGGTTCACACTGAGCACATATGAGTCTGGAGATGCTGTGGAGAATGTTCTGCTGCCTACAACATCCTCCAACATGACTGGTTTGGCGGTGGGTCAATAATGGTGTGGGGTGGCATTTCTTTGGGGGGCCACACAGCCCTCCATGTGCTTGCCAGAGGTAGCCTGACTGCCATTAGGTACCGAGATGAGATCCTCAGACCCATTGTGAGACCATATGCTGGTGCGGTTGACCCTGGGCTTCTCCTAATGCTAGACCTCATATGGCTGGAGTGTGTCAGCAGTTTCTTTAAGAGGAAGGCTTTGATGCTATGGACTGGCCCGCCCGTTCCCCAGACCTGCATCCGATTGAGCACATCTGGGACATCATGTCTCTCTCCATCTGCCAACACTATGTTCCACCACAGACTGTCCAGGAGCATGCTCAGGCATTGTAGGGAGGTCATACGGGCACGTGGAGGCCACACACACTACGGAGACTCATTTTGACTTGTTTTAAGGACATTACATCAAAGTTGTATCAGCCTGTAGTGTGGTTTTCCACTTTGATTTTGAGTGTGACTTCATATCCAGACCTCCATGAGTTGATAAATTTGATTTCCATTGATCATTTTTGTGTGATTTTGTTGTCAGCATATTAAACTATGTAAAGGTCAAAAGTATTGCATACGATTAGTTCCCTTTATTTTTTTGGGCAGTGTATATTACTATGAATTCTTGGACAGCCAACCCAACTGTATGTTTCTAACACAGAAACACGTGTTTAACGAAGTTTGTCTTGTTTCCATCACAACCTCTATACAGGCGGCTGTGAGTTAGATCTAGCACGGTTTTTCCAGCTCATCAATGAAATGGGAGGCATGCAACAAGTGACAGACCTCAAGAAGTGGAACAAGTTGGCCGATATGCTCCGCATCCCAAAAACTGCGCAGGATCGACTAGCAAAGCTGCAGGAGGCCTACTGTCAATACCTTCTTTCCTACGACTCCCTTTCGCCTGAGGAACATAAGAAGCTGGAGAAAGACGTTCTGCAGGAAAAAGAAAACCTGGAGAAGAAAAAAGGTCCATTGGAGGGGCATGCAGAGAATGCATATAGATTACATTTGCTTCCGAGATATGAGCCCAAAAATGGATTGATTAATGGAGTGGTGCACCGTAATGGCCTGCGGGCAAAGCTAAAAGAAATGGATGTCCCTTTAAAAAATGGAAGACGAAGGCTGTTTGCTCAGGAAAAAGAGTGCACTGAAGAGGAACCCGAAGATAAAAGTTTATTTGGTGACCTACACAAGTGCATTTATAAAGTAAGTACAATTCTTCTTCTCAAGCCTAAGTTTGCACATAGATTTGCTGCCTAAGATTATACAAAATTGTAAAACTTAAAGGGGTACTCCGACCTTAGACAACTTATCCCCTATCCTTTGAATTAGATGTCTGATCTCGGGGGACCCCCATGATCTCTGCTGCGGCACCCTAGACAGCCGATGCACAGAGCTAACTCTGCTCCATGCCGTATGACTGGCGATGCGGGGCAGAGACTTGTGACGTCATGGCCATGCCCCCTCAATGCAAGTCTATGGGAGGGGCGTGACAGTGACATCATGAGTGAGGCATGGCCGTGACATCACAAGCCTCTAGAGCTGCTAAACAAACGCTGGGTGTAGCAGGGAGATCGCGGGGGTCCCTAGCGATCAGCCATCTTATTCCCTTTACTTTGGATTGGGTATAAGATGTCTAGGGGTGAAGTACCCCTTTAAAGCAAAGCTCATTGCATAGAAAAATATGGAAAACTCAACCACTGTTTTTTTTCTCAGTCGCTCTTCATTGGGGGACACCTTACGGATGGGTATATGCTCTTGCCACTAGGAGGCGCTGACACTAGGAAAAAAAGTTGGCTCCTTCCTTGCAGGATATACCCGCCCACCTGCACTGAGGTAATCAGTTTTAGCTAGCATCAGTAGGAGGCAAAACACAGGTCTGGGAGCTCCCCAGACCTGGTCTTTTTTATTTTCTAGTAATGGCTGTTTAGTTAGGTTCTTATCTCCCTTTTGTTTCCCTTTTTCAGGTGGGGGTTCAGGAACTACCTTTTCCCCCATATGCTACAAAGGGGCACAGACACAGAGTGTGTACTGTTAACCCCTTCTCGCCAACAGCCAGCGCCTGGAGGTTTTACCCTGGGTCCGGGTCCTCCACTGCCCCTGCTCGCCCCGCTATCTTAGCCTGGTATGATGCAGCGTGGGCATAAGCTGGTTGAAGACTTCTTGGGGAGTATAAGAAGATGGAGCCGTGGGTGACTATGTACTACAAACCCCCTTCCCCCTCTCCCTCCCTCTTGCTCATCCATTGGTCCCCTTTCTCTCATGTGCCCAGGTCCTCAGCCGCCATTACACGTGGCTGTGCTGGGCTGGAACTCCCATGGCCTCCGGGTTGCCGGCGGCACTATACCTTTAGTGGACGGTCCCGTGGTCTGTTTCCCCCCTTTCCCCATGTGGGTGCCCCCTAGCCTTGCTGTCTGCACCAGGCTCTGCAAGCTGGCCATGTTTTCTTTCCCTCTGGCCAGGCCCTTCTTGGCTAGCAGGTCTCTGCTCATGCGGCCAGGCAGTGCAGCAGGGGGGGGACGGGACCGGCCGTGCCACATTTCTTCTTCCGGCCTAGTCCTGATGTGGCCTTCGCTCTGCAGCGGTCACTGGATGCCGCATCTATCTTTCTAATAGTCCCTGGCTTTATTTATCCCTGTGCCACAGCCATTGGGCTTTTATTATCATGCCCTCGGCTGCGGCGCAATTACTGCGGCGTCTTTCCCGTCCTTCCTTTCCTCCCCCCGTCAGGCATGCTCAAAGGGTTAACTTACTCCTTTTTTGAGCGTGAACAGCGCGCTCTTTTTCTCCCGCGCTGATCGGCCGATACCGCTGCTCTCCACCCCTCCTGGGTTTCTGTTTCACTTTGTTAACCCCTTAAGGACCAAGCCCATTTTAAAATTAGAAAAAACCCCTCCCCCAATAAAAACGTAAATTGTCCCATTTTCCCTATTTCACCCCCAAAAAGTGTAAAAAAAAAAAAAATTTTATATACATATTTGGTATTGCCGCGTGCGTAAATATCTGAACTATAGCTGAAAATAGCTGCTTTTTTATAACATTTTATTCCCAAAAAAAATTAATAAAAAATGTATTAAAAGTTTTACATAAGCAAATATGGTATCACTAAAAAGTACAGATCACGGTCCAAAAAATGAGCCCTCATACCGTCGCTTATACGGAAAAATGAAAAAGTTATAGGTCTTCAAAATAGGGGGATTTTAAACGCACTAATTTGGTTAAAAAGTTTGTGGTTTTTTTTAAGCGCAACAGTAATAGAAAAGTACGTTAAATCGTATTGACCCAACGAATAAATAACACATGTCATTTTTACCATAAATTGTACGGTGTGAAAACGAAACCTTCCAAAATTAGCAAAATTGCTGTTTTCTTTTTAATTTCCCACACAAATAGTATTTTTTTGGTTGTGCCATATATTTTATGGTAAAGTGAGTGATGGCTTTACAACGGACAACTGGTCGCGCAAAAAACAAGCCCTCATACTAGTCTGCGGATGAAAATATAAGAGTTATGATTTTTTGAAGGCGGGGAGGAAAAAACGAAAACTTAAAAATAAAATTGTCTGCGTCCTTAAGACCCAAATGTGCTGCGTCCTTAACCCCTTAAGGACCCTTGACGTACGCGTACGTCATGACACCCAGGTACTTAAGGACCCTTGACGTACGCGTACGTCACGGAGAATTCCGGCCCCCGCCGCGCATCGGGGGGGGGGGATCGGACCGGGATGCCTGCCAAAATCATTCAGCAGGCATCCCGTGCAAACGCCCAGGGGGGTCATCAGACCCGCCCATGTCTGCAATCGCGGCAAATCGCAAGTGAATTCACACTTGCGATTTGCGCGATTCCGGGTCATTACGGGTCTATAGTGACCCGGTGACCCGGAATATAAAGGGGATCGCGGTTGTCTAAGACACCCACGATCCCCCTGAAGGCATAGGAGTGAGGTGGCAGGGGTGCCACCCCTCCTATCCCTGCTATTGGTGGTCTAGACGCGACCACCAATAGCAGATCGGGGGCGGGGGGGTTAACTTTCGTTTTCCCCGTCCTGCCCACCCACAATAGGCCGGGCAGGATGGGGAAACGACGGGGAACGGCGCCGAAGATCCACTTACCGATCCGGGCGGGCGACGGAGATCGGCGGGCGGCGATGACGTGCGGCTGGATCTGACGGAAGCCGGTCAGTTGTCTAGCAACATCTGGAGGGTACAGTTTGAGACCATTATACAGTGGTCTCAAACTGTAGCCCTCCAGATGTTGCAAAACTACAACTCCCAGCATGCCCAGACAGCTGTTTGGGCATGCTGGGAGTTGTAGTTTTGCAACAGCTGGAGGGCTACAGTTTGAGACCACTATATAGTGGTCCCTAAGCGGGAGCCCTCCAGATCTTGCAAAACTACAACTCCTAGCATTCCCAAACAACTGTTTGTTGTCAGGGCATGCTGGAATTTATAGTTTTGCAACAGCTGGAGGACCACAGTTTGGAGATCACCTTGCAGTGTTCTCTAAAACTGTAGCCCTCCGGATGTTGCAAAACTGCAAATCCCAGCATGTCCAAACAGCAATAAGCTGTCTCAGCATACTGGGAGTTGTAGTTGCGTACCTCCATCTATTGCATAACTACATCTCCCAGCATGCCCTTCGGCGATCAGTACATGCTGGGAGTTGTAGTTTTGCAACAACTCCCTGGAGAACCTAACTGAAGGTTTTCCAACCAGTGTGTCTCCAGCTGTTGCAAAAGTACAACTCCCAGCATGCACGGTATGTCAGTACATGCTGGGAGTTGTAGTTTTGAAACAGCTGGAGGTTTGCCCCCCCCCCCCCCCCCCCATGTGAACGTACAGGGTACATTCACACGGGCAGGCTTACAGTAAGTTTCCTGCTTCAAGTTTGGGCTGTGGCAAATTTTTCACCGCAGCGCAAACTCCTAGCAGGAAACTCACCGCAACACGCCAGTGCGAATGTACCCTAAAAACACTACACTAACACATAGTAAAGGGTAAAACACTACATATACAACCCCTTACACTGCCCCCCCCCCCCCCCCCCAATAAAAATGAAAAACGTATTGTATGGCAGTGTTTCCAAAACGGAGCCTCCAGCTGGTGCAAAACAACTCCCAGCATTTCCGGACAGCCACTGACTGTCTAGGCATGCTGGGAATTTAGCAACAGCTGGAGGCATGCTGTTTGGGAATCACTGGCGTAGAATACCCCTATGCAATCCCTAATTAAGTCCTCAAATGCGCATGGAGCTCTCTCACTTCGGAGCCCTGTCGTATTTCAAGGAAACAGTTTAGGGCCACATATGGGGTATCTCTGTACTCGGGAGAAATTGCACTTACAAAATTTCTCCTTTTACCCCTTATGAAAAGGAAAAGTTGGGGTCTACACCAGCTTGTTAGTGTAAAAAAATAAAAAAATTTACACTAACATGCTGGTGTTGCCCCATACTTTTTATTTTCACAAGCGATAAAAGGAAAAAGAGACCCCCAAAATTTGTAACGCAATTTCTCCTGAGTACAGAAATACCCCATATGTGGGCGTAAAATGCTCTGCGGGCGCACAACAAGGCTCAGGAGTGAGAGCGCACTATGTACATTTGAGGCCTAAATTGGTGATTTGCAAAGGGGGTGGCCGATTTTACAGCGGTTCTGACATAAACGCAAAAAAATAAATACCCACATGTGACCCCATTTTGGAAACTACACCCCTCACGTAATGTAATAAGGGGTACAGTGAGCATTTACGCCCCACAGGGGTCTGGCAGATTTTTGGAACAGTGGTCCGTGAAAATGAAAAATGTAATTTTTCATTTGCACAGCCCACTGTTCCAAAGATCTGTCAAACGCCAGTGAGGTGTAAATACTCACTGCACCCCTTATTAAATTCTGTGAGGGGTGTAGTTTCCAAAATAGGGTCACATGTGGGGGGGGGGGTCCACTGTTCTGGCACCACGGGGGGCTTTGTAAACGCACATGGTCCCTGACTTCCATTCCAAAAATGTTTTTCCCAAAAGCTCAATGGCGCTCCTTCTCTTCTGAGCATTGTAGTGCACCAGCAGAGCACTTGACGTCCACACATGGGGTATTTCCATACTCGGAAGAGATGGGGTTTAAAATTTTGTGGGGCATTTTGTCCTATTACCCCTTGTAAAAATTAAAAATTTGAGGGAAAACTAGCATTTTAGTGGAAAAAAAACAAAAAAACATTTTCACATCCAACTTTAACGAAAAGTCGTCAAACACCTATGGGGTGTTAAGGCTCACTGGACCCCTTGTTACGTGCCTTGAGGGGTGTAGTTTCCAAAATAGTATGCCATGTGTTTGTTTGTTTTTTTTGCTGTTCTGGCACCATAGGGGCTTCCGAAATGTTACATGCCCCCCAAAAACCATTTCAGAAAAACTCACTCTCCAAAATCCCACTGTCGCTCCTTCCCTTTTGAGCCCTCTACTGCGCCCGCCGAACACTTGACATACACATATGAGGTACTTTCTTACTCGAGAGAAATTGGGTTACACATTTTAGGAAGATTTCTCTCCTTTTACCCCTGGTAAAAATTCAATAACTGGGTCTACAAGAACATGCGAGTGTAAAAAATGAAGATTTTGAATTTTCTCCTTCAATTTGCTGCTATTCCTGTGAAACTCCTAAATGGTTAACAAACCTTTTGAATGTCATTTTGAATACTTTGAGGGGTGCAGTTTTTATAATGGGGTCATTTATGGGGTATTTCTAATAAGAAGGCCCTTCAAATCCACTTCAAAACAGAACTGGTCCCTGAAAAATTTTGATTTTGAAAATTTTGTGAAAAATGGGAAAATTGCTGCTATACTTTGAAGCCCTCTGATGTCTTCCAAAAGTAAACACATGTCAACTTTATGATGGAAACCTAAAGTAGACATGTTGTATATGTGAATCAATATCAATATAATTTATTTGGAATATTCATTTTCCTTATAAGCAGAGCGCTTCAAAGTAAAAAAAAAAAATAAATGCTAAATTTTCAATTTTTTTCATCAAATTTTGGAATTTTTCACCAAGAAATGATGCAAATATCGACAAAATGCTACCACTAACATAAAGTAGAATATGTCACGAAAAAACAATCTCGGAATCAGAATGAAAGGTAAAAGCATCCCAGAGTTATTAATGTTTAAAGTGACAGTGGTCAGATGTGCAAAAAATGGCCGTGTCCTACAGTGAAAATTGGCTGGGTCCTTAAGGGGTTAAAGGGGTACTCCGGTGGAATTATAATTTTATTTTATTTTTTAAATGAACTTGTGCCAGAAAGTTAAACAGATTTGTAAATGACTTCTATTAAAAAATCTCAATCCTTCCAGTACTTTTTAGCACCTGTATCCTACAGAGGAAATTTTCTTTTTGAATGTCTTTTTTGTCTTGTCCACAGTGCTCTCTGCTGACACCTGAACTGTCCAGAGCAGGAGAAAATCCCCACTGCAAACCTCTCCTGTACCAGACAGTTCCTGACATGGACAGCGGTGTCAGCAGAGAGCACTGTGGACTAGACAAAAAAAGAAATAAAAAAAAAAATTAACTTTTTCCTCTGTAGGATACAGCTGCTAAAAAGTACCAAAAGGATTAAGATTTTTTATTAGAATTAATTCACAAATCTGTTTAACTTTCTGGCACCAGCTCATTTAAAAAAAAAAAAAACTTTTTCCTCCGGAGTACCCCTTTAAGGACCACATCAATCTTATTTTAGCATTTTTGTTTTTTCCTCCTCTCCTTCTAAAATCCATAACTCTTTTATATTTCCATCTACAGACCCATTTTTGCGTGACCAATTGTACTTTGCAATGAAACCTCTCATTTTACCATAAAATGTACGGCGAACCCAAAAAATTATTTTTTTAGGAAGGAAATTTTAATGAAAACAACAATTTTGCACATTTTGGAGGATTTTGTTTTCCCACTGTACACTTAACAGTAAAAATGATGTGTTCTTTATTCTGTGGGTCAATACGATTAAAATGATACCCATGGCTAGATACTTTCATATTTTTGTACCGCTAATGTACGGGATCATTAACATTATATTTTGATAGTTTGGACATTTACGCACGCGGCGAAACCAAATATGTTTATAAAAAAAAATTACGCTTTGTGGGGGTAAAATGAGAAAAACTGACAGTTTTCAGTTTTAATTGGGGGAGGCAATTTTTCAGATTTTTTTTTTATTTTTACATTTTTCTACTTTTTTTTTTTTTCTTTACACTTTTTATGTCCCCATAGGGGACTATTTATAGCAATCATTTGATTGATAATACTGTTCAGTGCTATGCATAGGACCTAGCACTGATCAGTATTATCGGTGATCTTCTGCTCGATCTCAGACCAGAGCAGGAGACGGACGGAGGCAGGTGAGGGGACCTCTGCCAGCCATTACAGATGATCGGATCGATCCCTGCGGCAGCGCTGCGGGCGATCCGATAATCTATTTTAACATGCGCACTGCCGCAGATGCCGTGATCTGTACTGATCATGGCATCTGAAAGGTTAATGATGGACATCCGCGGGATCGCGGATGTCGGACAATACCGGCGGGTCCCCGGCTGCTGCTAGCAGCCTGAACCTGCTGTGTATGACGAGAGCACCGCTCCATTGCTCGCGGTCATACACAGGACGTAAATGTACGTCCTGGTGCGCTAAGTACCGCCGCACCAGGACGTACATTTACGTCCAAGGTCGTTAAGGAGTAAAAAAATAAAAAGACAGCTTCTCGTGTGCGCTCTGCGCCCTCCAGTGGCTGTAAGGTGTATTGGTGTACAAGTACAGCACTGCCCCCTCTAGTGGCCAACGGTAGTTTTCTATGTGTTTTCCACCCAGATCCTGTGCCTTGTGGCGGATCAAATGTAGTATCTGTTATGTCAGTTTATCAGTTACATTTTTTATGGTGCTGGCTTTGGCAGCACATATACCATACACCATTAAATAAATATATTAATAATTTTATTAATATTATAAATTAACAGACATATTGGTATGATACTGTGCAAATTGCATGGCGCCTGCACTAGGATCACATGCAACTTTGTGAAGCGTTCCATAAGTATATGTCCGGTCACCCATCCATTCCCCATGTTGGCTGCTCCAGTGTTTCCCGGGATGCTCCATTTGGCAGTTCATTCTTACATGCACGTCTTCCTGGTGACCCGAGTACCTCCAGTTCTCTTATGGTCGCTCCGGTGTTCCGGGATGCTCCTTTTCACGGCATTCAGTTCCTTTTTTTGGCCTTATTACTTCGGTCACCTCCTTTGGGGCCCATGTACTTCCAAGGCGGTGGGCGTTCCAGTCAACCAGGTTACGCTACTTGAGCTCCCACGTATTCGCGGCGGGCCCTTGGAACAGGGGATTTTTGGTCGGCAACTGTTCCGGTCATCGCTTTTATGCAACAGGCCTCTCCAGAGCCTGTCCTCATCTTTCTTTCTTTTTTCCAGTATTTTTCTGTTCTCCACCTCCTGTACTCTCCTTCTGCTCAGGCGTACGCTGCTCTCCCTGGTGTCTTTTTCCGCCATGTTCTCTTGCCTCGGTTGACTCTGGATGGGGTTCCCCTTGTTGGGCCTCTTTCCTTTTTCTGTTTTCCTGCCAGACCAGCCCTCTGTCTGGTTCTATGTTCCATGGAGTTGATTTCCTATCTCCTCCCGGGATGGTTCCGGCCCCTCTGGTTTCCGGTCAAGCCCTTTTTTTTTCTGTCGCTATCCTATATAAACCGTAGGCTTGGAGTCTCTACATAGGACTGTCTCTTCTTGGCGTCCTAGTCCATCTCTATGGACGGGGGTCCTTCAGGGAGCGCAGTTTGTGGGCCTCGGTTGGCTCTGCCAGGATCTCTTCCGCAGGCCTTACTGTCGAGTGAGTTTGGTCTCTGAACTGATTCCCTTTTAACTGTTGTTTGGGTTTTTTCCCACCCTAGGGGACTGCTTTGGTACGTCCCATAAGTAAGGTGTCCCCCAATGAAGAGCGACCGAGAAAAGGAGATTTTTATTTTTGTACTCACCGTAAAATCTCTTTCTCGTAGCCTTTGTTGGGGGGCACTGCACCCAGCCTTCATCTTCTTTCCGGATAGTTTTTTCTGGCTCTTGTTGTTTTTTTTGTTTGTTTGTTTTTGTCTGGAATTCCTTTCTAGGGTCCTTCGGACATATGTCTTTATTGGCTTCTCCTACTGCTATGTGACCAAACTGATTACCTCACTGCAGGTGGGTGGGTATATCCTGCCAGGGAGGAGCCGACTTTTTTTTTCCTAGTGTCAGCGCCTCCTATTGGCAAGAGCATATACACATCAGTAAGGTGTCCCCCCAATGAAGGCAACGAGAAAGAGATTTTACAGTGAGTACAGAAAAAAAATCTCCCCTGTTCCTGAGAGATAAGGATTTTCAGATTTGGTTGACTATCTGCACTTTTCCTGAATAGTCAAACTATTGAAAAATTTTGTTAAAAACTGATCTAAATGCTAAGCTTTGTGAATGGGTATGCGCAGGGAAGTGTAAATATAAGGCGGGGAGGTGTGAGTGTGAAGCTGGAAGGGGGCCCTGTATCAGGCTAGAGGTGCTGGGGGGGTGGGGGGTTGTACCAATAAAATATAAATCTTGTTGGTATCAGGCCTTTTGGCCTTGCATTTACATTTTTTTTTTAATGAACATTCATGCCCGCTTGACGAGGAAAAGGTGCAGATAGTCAACCAGACTTGAAAATCCAAATATGTCAGAAATAGAGAAGCAACAAAATAGTGGTTTTATCTGAGGCTACAAAAACATCTAAACTGTAATTTTATTTATGTAATTTAATTGTATTTTTAACTGAACACACATCCCCTTTAATGTAATCTGCATTTGCAGACAACACTAAGGGGGAGATTTATCAAAACCCGTGCAGTGGAAAAGTTGCCCAGTTCCCAATAGTAACCAATCAGATTGCTTCTTCTATTTTGCAGAGGCCTTGTCAAAAATTAAAGGGATCTGATTGGTTGCTATGGGCAACTTTTTCTCTGCACAGATTTTGATATATCTCCCCCAAAGTGCTCCGATTTTGGTAGTAGAATTGATGTGACCCTCCAAGTGGCACAATGGGGGAGATTTATCAAAGCCTGTCAAAAGTTGACCAGTTGCCCATAGCAACCAATCAAATCGCTTCTTTTATTTTTGAAAATAAAAGAAGCAATCTGATTGAGGAGATTACCATTTTTTCCTCTAGGTAAATCTCCCCATATGTTTTGTTTCCTGAATGCTGAAACGTAGAGTTGTAAAGACAGTTTGCAGCACACATTCATACTCCCTTTGTTCCATTGTGTTCCTTTGCCAAGTTTATGTTCATTTGAGGTGTGGTGATTTTGTATCCTGTTTTCTTTGCTTCCTACAATGGAGTTGTAATATTCCATTCACATTGCTTATACAGAAATACTGCAAAAATAGAAAGTAAATAAGGCAACAAGTCTAATAACTATTTATCCTATTTTATTGTTAATTGCAAATTAATGGAAGTTTGGAGTTAGCATTTTGTGTTCTGCCTATACAGTTAGATGACAAATAATGGCCTACTAAAATATTGTAATTCTGTCAGTTGATAAGTGTTACTGTATTGTGCACCCAAGCATGTATTTGGAATGGACTAAAATTGGCTATTGAAAGTCAGCCAAAATTACTCTTTTGGCCAATCTCCATTTAAACATAATGTGCCTGTCTATCTAAAGGTGATATGAAATAGTAGGTTGGTTGTTTGGTTGTTTTCAGCCACTATTGGCTGAAATTTGTGTATGTCATGGTTGTAAGAAACTGCTCATTTACACTTTGCTCAAGCCGAATCTGACATTTGCACACACACAAGTGGTAGATATTGTTTTTTTCCCCACTTTATCTTTTGTATATGCTCAGCTCATTCAATTTTTACGGTTACAGGGGAGGTCCATGTCGCTTACCACCTTCTTCCGGACAGCAAGGAACGTCATGAACATGTGCTTCAACAAAGAGCCAACAGTAGCAGAGGTTGAGGTGAGCAAACAATGGTACACGCTTGTAGTGCCCAGTGAACTAATGGGTAGTATTCAGGCAGGGATGAAACAGCCATCACCTCAGGTGTGACTGTAAAGAAGCTACCAATAAAATCCCACATGCTGTATGCATAAAATGATGTTCATCTACCCGCCATATACTTTCCCATCTTCAGCTTTACGACACAGGCTGGTGCAGATATTAAGAAGTCAGATATGCTACACTGAAAGGGAATGTCTCCGGAGAGCTACTGATTGGATGGGACTAAAATATGCCTTCTATGTGGGATCGACTTGGGTCTGACCATTGTCACTTGTCGAGAATGAAGTGGTATTAGGAAAAGAATGTCTGTCTTTGTCTCTTTTCAGCTCTGAGCGACTACATGGTTGGCCGAAGACTTTTTTTTTTTCTGTCTTTCAGTGATTTGTAACAGTGTCTGTTTTGCTGTATAATTTGAAAACTATTGAGGATTTCCCAGAGGTAGTTAGACTGATGACGGTATCACAGTCCATATGGAATATTCATGTTGTATCTGACCTGTATAATACCACTTTGTTTCATGCGGAATCGAGAGCAGCTGCTAGCAATAATCTTTGGTGTACATGATATTTATGCTCTTGTTGGGCTGTCTAAAGCTTCCAGGACAAAATAAATCTAGTCCTCTGAAATGGGATTGTGAAATGTGAAGGAGCCCTGACAGCACCCGCATTATGTTGGAGGTCATTTTAGGACATTTCACAGAGCAAGCTGCATATTATTATGTTCTTGCCATTGTGCCCTAATGCACCAGTGACAGACTGAAGTTTTTAATATAATTTGACTATAAATAACAAATGATGATTTTGAGCTGTACTAGAATATATATTGGGAAACTTAATACAAGGGGCGCAGTTGCAGTTTGTAGGAGTTTGGTGAGGGCCCGACACCTTTCATTGTGTTCCATTGCAGCTCCTTCCAGATGGGATATGATTGCAGAGTTACAATTGTGCCTATAGTGTTACCTGACACTATAAACCTTAAAGGCTCCAGTCTATATTATTTCTCATTGTGCATGTCTGTACATTGTATGCTCTGGCATTAGTGGCGGCTATGTGGTCTGGTTTTACCATTGGATTTAAAAAAAGTAACAATTTCAGACTATGGATAATCAGGCTTCTTATGATAACTTGGCGTAAATATTCCTTCTGTTTACTTAAAACAACCAAAGCTTATGGATTTAATGGAGCAATGTATTTTTATGTCTAATGGGTGTTCCAATCACACAGCGCAACACAATTCCACAAGTCTCTAACTGTGGATTTTATATTGTTTTCCTGGTTGTGTTGCGGAAGCGCTGCAGGTTTTTGTTAGGGAAAATTCACACAGGGCAGATGCGCTGTAGATATACCGCAACTGAAAAACCTGTCGCATTTTTGCACCAAAAACAGTGGCCTGATTTACTGTAAAAACAAAAATGGCAATAATGGCTCTGAGACACTGTGTGTGTGTGTGTGTGTGTGTGTGTGTGTGTGTGTGTGTGTGTGTGTGTGTGGAGAGAGAGAGAGAGAGAGAGAGAGAGAACCCAAAAAACATATACATTTGGTATTGCCATAAGTGTAATGATCAGCAGAATATATATAATTTTTTATATATATATATATCTTGGTAACATGAGACACCCCAGTATTAATAGTATACCAACACTGCTCTCCTTATTTCAGCAAGAGTATTGGCGTGTTGTTGAGCAGAAGACCTGTCATGTTGCTGTGCATTGTGGAAAGGTTTGCACAAAGACTCATGGCAGTGGATTTCCTGTGGGTAAAGCAGAGCCCTTTTCAAGGTGAGTAGGTCAATAAGTATTCACCCTTTATCACAATGAACTGTTCAGATAGTCAAATGCCATCTTTTTATATTTTGTAGGCATGGATGGAATCTCACAGTCCTTCCCAATAATTCGGGATCCATCCTGCGACACCTTGGTGCTGTGCCTGGTAAGTTTTTAACATCAGGAATTTTACAACTGGTGTATGTTTTTTATCCACAGATTGTACTTACTGTATGAAGTTCCTTTCCAAGCCTCAGATCTTGTAGTTATTGTTACTTATAAAGCAAGAATCTATTGGTAATATATGGTGTATTTGATTCTGTATTCACCATACTTTAACATTATTACTGCGGTAATAAACATTAGATGTGCTGAATTACTGTACATACTGTAAAATGTAATGTTCTTAGAGGGGAGTTATGTAAAAGCCATAAAATGTCAGATTGGAAAGTGCTGCAGGACCTCTTCTGGGGCATACAACAGCTGATAAGTACTGGAAGGCTTACGTTTTTTATATGGCGGTCATTTGCAAATGTTTATAACTTTCTGGCACCAGTTGATTTGAAAACATTTTTTTAATGGGATAACCCTTTGAATATAGATTATGGTGTGTTAAGGGGTTAAAAAGATGTTCCACTGTAAAGAATTTAGTCAAGATACTTAAAGCCACAATCATTTTTTGTGCCAAATAAGAGGTTTTCTGGTCTGGCCTTGTTCCATTTACTGCTGTGCAGGTGGAGACAATGTTGTGCCCACTGTCTAGCCTTCAACCATCTCTTGACACAGTTGATGCGTTATGTATTAATTTAAGAGAAATTATAGCCATATTTTTTAATAAATGATGACCACATTCCAAACTTCAGTAACTGAAGTGAAGATGCCTCTCAGGCTCTCCTGGCAGCACTTGAAGTGATTCTGTAGTAGAGTTGCACATGTAATTTAGGAGGCCTTCCAGGTACTCTAGTAAGGTAAGGCCTTAGAATCTTTTAGTCACTTTGCATAAATTGAGGCCGTAGAATGATGGACACAAATATGGTATCATTCCGTAGGATATCAGGCATTGTGCATTATGGACTGTTGATCGAATGTCATTTTTTCTCAGTAGCTATTTTGATGTTAATGTTTTACCTTTTCAATGCGTTTATTGTGTCTTGTTAGGGCCCATGCACACTACGGAAATTCAGCCTTGAATTATTCCAGGCAGAGTACTGCTTGCAGTAGCCTCCGCCTGAATCTGCACTAAATGTCTGCATGGACATGAAGTGCTATCCCATTGACTGCCGTGCAGTTTCGGGCGGATTTCGGATTTCGCCAAAAAGAATAACAATGTTGATTCTTTCAGCAGAATCCGGATCCGCTGTGTGCACAGAGCAGCAGAATCCCAATTATGGAATTTCCGTAGAATGCATGGGCCCCTACTGTCAATGTAATGCTTTATTTTCCTGTTTCAGGAGTTACAATTCCTTGGCTTAACATTGGCATGGTTTTTTCTACCTCATGCTGGTCTCGAGACCAAAATCACCTTCCTTACATTGACTACTTACACACTGGTGCTGATTGCGTTTGGTGAGTGTTGATGTTTATATGCTGTAATTCACCAACAAAACACTTGTCTTGCACCTTTAGGGTAACCACATGCGCAGTTGGTTACATGCATTTCAAAGCACACCCTCATGTATTGTCCAATGGCGGCATCATTTACCAGCAAATTTGTGCACCAATTGGCTGCTGCATAAGCACACTGTTTTGGCCGTATGTGCCCACTCCTGTGCCCACTCCTGTGGCTTCATTCTTAGTTTGTGGTTTATTTATGCTTTTATTTCTAATATATATAGCCTCTTAAATGTAATAGGACCATACCACTTTATTCACTAATCTTGGAAAATGAAGTATTTTCACCCATAAAAAATTGTACTTAAGTCCAGGACATTTTGCTGTTTTTGTGGCTGTTTTTCTTACCGTTGTGTGAATTTTTATTTCTTACTATGCACTGTACCAAACACTGCCTATATGTATATGCAGACATATTTAACTAAACACAGGGTAGAGTTTACTCAGGGATTCTGCTACCATTCTGCTATTATAAACATTGTATTATTTACTCTGAAAAGGTTGTGTTCTTTGGCAGCTGTCCTATGTGTGCACTAACATGTCCAGTCAGGTCAGGTTTCATATATCTGTAACATGAGAACAAGTGCTGAGTGTTCAGAGCATCTGGGTATAGGTAAACTTACAATAGAAGGAAAGCACGATGAGTAGTAGATTATTTATAGCTTTCTGGTTACCTTTTTAGTTATAGAAATGATCACTTTTTCTCACTTGTGAGAAACCATTTTGCTGGTTGAAAAACCTTTACGCTGTTAAGCTACATTACTGTTTCTTACCTAAATATGTTATTACCTGCATTTGTTACAGTATAGTTGCCACACTGACCAACAGCATACCCTTAGGCATTAAAATATCTAAATAGACAAGTTAGAGTTTTTGTATTATATTGGCACAGACAAAGATGAAGGCATTCTGTTACGGAATTGGACTCCACTTTACTTCTATAACCTTTATTCAATGTGTTGTGATACAGGTATTGCATTCCTGCTGAGGAAGAGAGCAAACTTGACAAAGTGGTACATACTCTACTTCAAGCCAATGGTACGCCTGGTCTTCAGATGCTTGAAAGTAACGTCATGGTAAGTCCACGCTTGGTGCTGCTGAGGATAGAAATCTGTACATTGTATGTTGTGCTGTTTGGTTGTAGATAAATATAAGATGTGGTATATTATACTCAGCAATTCCAAAAGACATATGTACACACCTTGCTTTGTCCTCAAGTACATTAAAAGGATTTTCATCAGTGGTCAATCTTAAGGATAGGTGATCAATATCTGATCTGTGGGGGCCAACACCTAGCACCCCTGCCAGTCAGGTGGCCAGAAGCTTGGTTCCTGCATGTACACGATGAATAGCAGGAAGCAGATCACGCTGTACAACGGGTATTGGCCTGCTGAGTTACTGCAGCTCTCCTTCTTTTCAGTTTACTGGGAGCTGAGCTGCAGTAACTCAGCACATCCCGTACACAATGTATGAAGTGGTCTGCTTCCAGTCCTTGTTACTGTGTATGCGGGTACCACAGCTCTGGCAAACAGCTGATTGGAAGGGGTGCTGGGTTTTGGGCCCTAGCTATCGGATAATGCTGGTCTATCCTAAGTACAAGCCATCTATCCTAAGTCCCAGAAAACCTCTCTAAATCTATTTACAAACATGTGGCTAATTTATGACTTCTGCCAAATAAATCTGAAAGGGAATATTAACTCATCAGTGGTTGATTGTTTACTAATGGCAGCAATGTTGATACATTAAGGGTATATGCACACGTGCATTTTACTGTTGCAGATTTTCATCAGTGGATTTTGCTACCCATTGAAGTCAATGAATAGGAAAATCAGCAGCAGAAAATCTGCTGCGAAGTACGTATGTGTGAACATACCCTAAAGGCATCTTTACATATTATGCTATATTCACATTATGCGGTGGCCCTCCATTTGTCATATACACAGGGAAAAGCTCCTCACCTAGATCTGTGACGAAAGACGGAGATGTATAGGCATACAGTGAAGTGTCACTCATAATTTTTTTTGAATACCAACATACAAAATACTAATGGACATACTTGGCCCCTGTTGTGTACATGAATCTGTTTACAATCATATTAGTCTGTATTCTGGGAGCTGTCTGGGCATTAAAGAGACATGTGTTTAAGCCCCCTTCACCCATTATTTGAAGAACTACATGGTTATGCGTTTTACCCCTCTGCTCACTGTTATCTTTGTCTCACTGCACACTGTTCTCCCTGTTTATTCTAAGGCTATGTTCACACTGAGTAAATCAAGAGTAATTTGCGGGCAGAAAAAAAGAATTTTATTTTGCACGGAATTGCACGCAGAAATGGGGGGGGGGGGGGGGGAAAGAAGTGAAGGTTTTTTCAGCCATTTCCGCGCGAATTCCACGCGAAAACTATGTCGGGCGGAATTTTTTATACCATTGATTTCTGCTAGCGGATTCCGCTTGATGAATGAACATGCTCATTCTTCAAGCGGAACGGAATTCAGCATCAGAATTCCGCTAGCAGAATTTCCGCAGTGTGAACAGGACAGCGGAAAAAACATTAAAGTCAATGGGCAGAGGAGATGTGCATTAATTTGGAGCGGAGAATTCAAGAGGAATTACTCGAGTAAATTCCTCTTGAATTACTCAGTGTGAACGAGCCCTAATGATTGTTGGTGGGAGCTTGAACACTCAGACCCCAACTGATATACACTTTTCACATCTCTGCAACGTGTCAGAAGTTTTTCTATAGACGTGGACACTAAGGGCACATGCACACTAAACTTGCTGCAGATTTTCTGTGCAGACATTTCCAAAGCATATTACAGTACCAGCATCTGTCTCATCTACACACAGCAGAGGGGGCTGCGTGTGTGTGTGTGTGTGTGGAGGGGGGGGGGGGGGGGGTGCACCAAAGGGCTTTACCAGCTCCAGCCAACAGTCCAGTAGTTGCCAACCAATTGATGTGTACGTCAGCAAAGAATTGGTCTGATTAAAACCTGTATTAAAATAATTTGTCTTCATCAATCTATGAATCTTATGTTAAAAAGTCATTAAAAAGAAATATGCAGCATGTCAATTTATATAGCAGATTTTACCTATTGAAATCAATGATGAAGGTGAAATCCTTAGCAGATCCATAACTCATCATAACGGTGCGGATTTGCTGCGGACATTTTCTGCCAGTAGCTTGTGAATCATTGATGTCATTTGAACAAGGCCTAGTTGGTGGATAGTTTCCAGAATACAGTTTTTAAGGCCTTTACAGTTAGATGTGTACATAACATTAATATATTTTCATTTTCTCTGATCAGTATATGGAAGTGTGGTTGTCATTATCAGACATCAAGTAACATTTTATTTTTTCTTATGGTTTCTGCATATTTCTTCTGCCCCAGTATCTGCAGTCTGAATATATACATACTTTACAAAGATTGTATGTGATTGGTCCAGCTAACATTTTTTTTCTCCCTGCTGAAGATCTCCCCAGAGGTGCTGTGCAAAGAGGGGATCAAGGTGCACCGTACTATACAGCAGAGTGGACAGTTTGTTGTCTGCTTCCCTGGATCCTTTGTGTCAAAAGTGTGCTGTGGCTACAGTGTTTCTGAAACTGTGCACTTTGCTACCACCCAGTGGACAAGCATGGGCTTCAAAACTGCCAAGGTACACACAAATACTTATAGAAGATCATTATGTATAGTGAGTATCTAGTGATGTCAATCTCCCTGAAATAACATGAAAAAAAGTGTGAATACAGTCCTTAAAACGTAATAGCTCTAGATACATTTGACAGAAAAAGGCTATTTTTACATATGCCATCGGATGCCTGGAGCTGAAATAGCTGCACTAAGCTTGTCTGTAAATTCATTCCTTTATTTACTTTAAGATACTTTGCAACCTGGTTCTAGTTAAAGTTAAGCCTTATTCTCCAGTGGACTAGTCCCGTCCTATATAACATGCAGGATGTAAGGTAGGGCTGAAACAACTAATCGATTATGAAAATAGTTTTTTCGTAATCGATAAATCGGTTGGTCGATTAGTTGGTCAGCCAATTTCTAAAGTTCACATACACTTAGCGATTATCACTTTGTATATATGCATCTGTGGTCCTCCACAGCCTGTTTAGTGAAGAGGGGGCCCAGCACACCCCATCTTCTGCTTCCTGCAGCTGTTGTGAGTCCCCGGTTGTCAGGCTTTGTTCTAAAGGCCAGATTCACAATAGTTACAGAGGGAAGATGCAGAAAGTAAAAGATAGTGTATGCTAGTCCCCTCTTCACTAAATGGGCTGCTGGGGGCACGTAGGATGGACAACCAGGGAATGTGCTGCTCCTCCTATCTGACCACAGGTAAGAAACAGGGAGGGGGTATATAGCCCTTACAAGGAAAAAATAAGAAAATTATATTTAAAAGAATTATTGTAGGTATTTAAATATAATAAAAAGCTCCTTATATCAGCCTCTGTGTAGCTCAGTATCAAGCCGACCCCACAAACCCTCTCTTACACACAATTCATCCCTTATCTAAAACACATAGAAGACCTTCAGTCCGATCCTCTCATTAACTCTCTCCCTAATCTAACTCACAAATTATCTTCTTCTGCACTTTGGTTATTTTTATCCGATTAGTCGATTAATCAAAACAGTAATCTGCCAATTAATCGAATATGAAAATAATAGTCACAGCCCTAATGTAAGTTCAATGGGGGAGAGTCATCAAAACCTGGCCAGAGGAAAAGTTGCTGAGTTGCCCATAGCAACCAATCAGATCTCTTCTTCCATTTTTGAAAAGGCCTCTGAAAAATGAAAGAAGAAATCTGATTGGTTGCTATGGGCAACTCAGCAACTTTTCCTCTGGCCAGGTTTTGATAAATCTCCCCCAATGTGTCCATGCTGCTGCTGCCTTCACCATATATAAGCATAGCTTCATCCATTCAGTGGGAAACATTTAAAGCCAAATTAAATAAAAAGCTGGTTATTTTGCATTTAGGTAACAGGCGACCAGCATGTATATGAAAGCTTTTATCATTCCTTATGTTTATTAATCCTTACGCTGGTCATAGTTATATAAAACAGCATCGCAGAACTGTTACTTTTGCTTGTGTAACCACTTGCACTAGTATGTATAATCCTGTTTTGTTTAATCAGGAAATGAAACGTCGGCACATAGCAAAGCCGTTCTCTATGGAGAAATTATTGTATCAGATTGCAACAGCTGAAGCTAAAAAGGAGAACAGCCCAACTCTGAGTATCATTTCTTCACTGCTCGGAGAGCTCAGGTAATATAAAAGACGTATGGATTATGTGATGGCGTTACATTGTACAGTCTGAATAACTTAAATGGGAACTCCACCCAAAGCTTTATGTACAGCTTTGGGTGAAGCTCACTGAGTTGTATCTAGTGAAATGTAAGTTCAGCTTGCCTGTGATCCATTGGGCTCCACTTGGCCATTGCTGGGTGTCTCTCTTCCTGTTTGGTGGCGTTGGTGATGCCTATTTAATTCCTGAAGTAGTGACTTCAAAAACTGTTGGAAGGGTCTGGGTTTCATGATCACTATCACAGGTAAGTGAAATTTTGCATTCTGGGATGACTTGGTGAACTCCACTCAACAGTGAACTGTAACTTTTTGTCTGGAGTTTTCCTTTTTACACTCCCAACCATATGCAGCATAAAGGACTTTCTGTACTTTTTTTTGCACAATTTTCCCATTTTTTAATGAGTGTAGGGTTCAGACCACTCTAGTGTACTGTCTTAATACACGTTCACACCGTGAGGCAAAGTTAAGAAAACCAGTTCTTGAACTTTGAAGAGAGAAATTCATCTTCACCACTTTTATTTTTTATTTTTACCAAAAGCTGGCAAGACTCCACATGTGAAGAGCAGTTTTGCGCATGCTCTGTGATGCTTTCATTTTTAATTTTTTTTTTTAAAGCCAAGCAGATACACTTACATGACAAAGGCAGCAGCAAATGAATCTGGCGCGTTATAGCCTTGCTATGCCTGTGACTTGGTGACTTGCTTATTTAATGCTGTTTTTTTTGTCCACTATGTAGCGTCTTTCCAAGAGGTGGTGGTTGATGATCAATATGCGTAACTATACTCAGTATTTGACGTTTATTTTTGCTGCAGAAATGTCCACATGGGGAGCTGTTTATATCAATAGATCTAATTTTAACCTAAACGTCACCTTCACGTGACCACAAAGCTTATATTGCATAATCTGAACCATGAGTGGATTCAGGATATGCAGTGACTATAAAACTTGGGCTGCACAGTTTATGTGCAGAGCGGATCTTTGACATCACTGCTATGTTCTCTAACTGTGGAGAGGTGGTGTTATGATACTATTTTACAGTTTCCCATGTATCTTACAATTCACCACTGATTTTCCTTTTGTAGGTGAACAAGTGTTTTATTGTCACTTCACCCTCATTACAGAGCTGCAGAAGAGCTTGCTGTAATCAGAGTTAAGTGATGCACGATGCAGGTTTTGACTTTCTTATTTGTTGGTCAGGGATACAGAGTTGAGGCAGAGAAGGGAACTGTTTGAGGCAGGCCTCCAATCCTCCGCACGCTATGGAAGCCATGACACCAGCAACTCATCGATGGATGGGAAGAAAAAGCATCGGAAGTGGCTGCAGTTTGAAACATCCGAGAGAAGATGCCAGATTTGCCAGCATTTGTGTTACCTTTCCATGGTGAGCAAGATCAGATTTGGGATTGGTGGTGTTAGGGCTTTTCTCAATGTATAATGTCAGGGCTCTTCTCAATGTGTGTTTCTCTATAAACATGCAATAATTATGTTTATAATATAATTATTTCTAAGGTGAGAATTACCATGGTTGGCTGCAGCTAGCATTTGTCTTATGACATAGTTTTCAATATCTTTTTAGCTATAATTTACAGTTTATGCATTTTAGATCTGAATTATATATAAAATATATACCTAGTTGCTTACATATTGGTCAGAACTGACTTTTGCTGTTCATGAGCTGCCATTTTCTTTCATTATTAATGTTGCCAGCACGTTTGTCTTGGCTTCTGATTGATAAATCCAGTATAACAACCCTCTACGTTCCCTGATCAGCTTCATGCATTACTGGGTGGTTCTCACCGCTCACTTTGTAATGTTCGGTGTCAGCACATGAAGGTGGCACTGTATGTATAATCCTAAATGGCATGTAGTCAGCAGTATTGCAGTGCTGCGCTGATACTATATAAATCCACATGATGACATTAACCAGCAAGGAGAAGCATTATTATTCCTTAGTACTTGTGCATCAACTGAGATTTGTTATATACAGTACCATTTTCAAGGAAAAGCGAGACAGCAAGAACACTCACACTAATATGAATATACAGGTTCATAGTGCAGTGATCCTGATTAAAACGCTATTTACATTGTCCAAATGCATGCCCCCATTCCTGAGATATCCTTATCATTGTTAATATGCAAATGGCAATGGAAACGGGCGATGGGTCCTTCAGCAATGATCATTCCGGCCCATCCAGCCAATTATCTACTCCCCCATCATCACTATTCATATCCTCTTCACTCAGGTCCTGAGTGTGTCAGACTTTCAGATATAGTTAGTGAGCGGGATATGCAAACTGGCTACTAAACCCTGCTGTCACTGGTGCATAGACTCTTACATCTCTGCTGACATGAGTGAAGTTTATATGAATATTAATGAAGGGGGAGTGGATTATATGGCCGGCTGGGTCGGGAGGATCATTGCGCAAGGACCCGAAGCCCCCTTCATTGCGCACAAGGGAGTATTTGCATATTAACAATAAGAATATCTCTGGAATGGCTGCACGCATTTGGACAAGGTAAACAGCAATGTGATCAGGATTACCCACACTATAAAACTGTATGCTCCAATTAATGTGGGTAATCCTGCTGTCAGTTTCCCTTTAACCTCTTAAAGGGAACCAATCATCAGATTTTACCCTATATAATGCTTGGCAAAGCGTTATATAGGGTAAAATTGTTGTCCTCACCATCCCCGGGGGATGCTCCTGCCCCCAGGGATGGTGAAGATATGAAGTTATAAACTAGTCACCGCCGCCGCCGTAAGTAGTCACCTGGGCGGGGAGCTCCTCTCACCTACTCCCGTTCTTCGGCCGGGAACGACGCCCCCTCCGCTTGATTGATGGGACGCGTCATTGTTCCGCTCACTGAACAGACGGAGCAGAGCGATGACGCGGCCCATCAATCAAGCGGAGGGGGCGTCGCTCCCGGCCGAAGAACGGGAATAGGTAAGAAGAGCTCCCCGCCCAGGTGACTACTTGCGGCGGTGACTAGTTTATAACTTCATATCTTCACCATCCCTGGGGGCAGCAGCCTTCCCCGGGAATGGTGAAAATAAAGATTTGACCCTATATAACGCTTTGCCAAGCGTTATATAGGGTAAAATCTTATGATTGGTTCCCTTTAAGTAATCTTGCTGTCAGTTTCCCTTTAACCTCTTAAGGACCTTTACGCCCAGTCCCGGTTTATAACGCAGGGTCACGCCGTGACCCCTCATCATAGCGGGTTGGTCACAGCGGCTAACAGCGATCGTTGTGCCACGCGCCATTAACCCTTTAGACGCTGCTTTCACACTGTAAAATTTATCCGTTTTAAAGATAAGTTTGATGTTCCGTTATGAAACATAACGGATGTTATTTTGTGACGGAAGATAGTAACGGAAGAAATAGTGCATGCACTATTTCTTCCGTTCATTCTCCCGTCACAAAATAACGTCCGTTATTACTAACGGACTATAACGGATTAAAACGGATAATGTAAAAATACCATAGACTATAATGATAATGTAAAAATACCATAGACTATAATGATTTTCGAACGGACGTATGGGATTTTCTAATTGACGTTTAATGGCCTATTTTCAGGGTTTTCATAACGGAACATCAAACTGATCTTTAAAACGAATGAATTTTATAGTGTAAAAACAGCCTAAAGTAACAAAAATACACTCCCAGCAGCCCAGTCGGGCTGATGGGGACCATCGCGGTGAAATCACGATGTCCCTATCAGCTAGAATGTGTGCGGAGGGTCTGTTACCTACCTCCGGAGTGTTCGATTGGCGATTCATTGCTCCAAGCCTGAAATCCAGGCTTGAGCAATCAACCACCGATAACACTGATCAATGCCATGTTAATGCATGGCAGTGATCTGTGTATAAAATCGGTATGTGCAGTGCTATAGCCACCAGAGGGGGCCATAACATTGCAAAAAAAATAAAAAATTTGAAAAAAAAAGTTAAATCATTTAACCCCTTCCCTAATAAAAGTAAGAATCACCCCCCCCCCCCCCCATTTCCCATTTAAAAAAAAACAGAAACTGCGTAAATAAAAATAAAAACGTGGTATGCGCAAAAAAATTCCAAAATACCGTATATACTCGAGTATAAGCCGACCCGAGTATAAGCCGAGACCCCTAATTTCAACCCAAAATCCCAGGAAAAGTTATTGACTCGAGTATAAGCCTAGGGTGGGAAATACCTCATCCCCCCCTGTCATCATCCAGACCCGTCATTAACATCCTCATCATCCCCTTGTCATCATCCCACACATCCCCCCTTCATCATCCCCTTATCATCCCACACATCCCCCCTTCATCATCCCCTTGTCATCATCCCACACATCCCCTTATCCCACACATCCCCCCTTCATCATCCCCTTGTCATCATCCCACACATCCCCCCTTCATCATCCCCTTGTCATCATCCCACACATCCCCTTATCATCCCACACATCCCCCCTTCATCATCCCCTTGTCATCATCCCACACATCCCCTTATCATCCCACACATCCCACCTTCATCATCCCCTTGTAATCATCCCACACATCCCCTTATCATCCCACACATCCCCCCTTCATCATCCCCTTGTAATCATCCCACACCCCCCCCCCTTCATCATCCCCACCCCCCTTCATCATCCTCTTCTCATCATTCGCCCTCAGTGGTCTTCAACCTGCGGACCTCCAGAGGTTTCAAAACTACAACTCCCAGCAAGCCCGGGCAGCCATCGGCTGTCCGGGCTTGCTGGGAGTTGTAGTTTTGAAACCTCCGGAGGTCCGCAGGTTGAAGACCACTGCGGCCTTCAACATGCGGACCTCCAGAGGTTTCAAAACTACAACTCCCAGCAAGCCCGGGCAGCCATCGGCTGTCCGGGCTTGCTGGGAGTTGTAGTTTTGAAACCTCCGGAGGTCCGCAGGTTGAAGACCACTGCGGCCTTCAACATCATCCAGCCCCCTCTCACCCCCTTTAGTTCTGAGTACTCACCTCCGCTCGGCGCTGGTCCGGTCCTGCAGGGCTGTCCGGTAAGGAGGTGGTCCGGTGAGGAGGTGGTCCGGGCTGCTATCTTCACCGGGGGCGCCTCTTCTCCGCGCTTCCGGCCCGGAATAGAGCCGTTGCCTAGACAACGACGCATCTGCGTCATTGTCAAGGCAACGTGACTATTCTGAGGCCGGGCCCGAAGCGCTTAGAAGAGGCCTCCCCGGTGAAGATAGCAGCCCGGACCACCTCCTCACCGGACCACCTCCTTACCGGACAGCCCTGCAGGACCGGACCAGCGCTGAGCGGAGGTGAGTACTCAGAACTAAAGGGGGTGAGAGGGGGCTGGATGATGTTGAAGGCCGCAGTGGTCTTCAACCTGCGGACCTCCGGAGGTTTCAAAACTACAACTCCCAGCAAGCCCGGACAGCCGATGGCTGCCCTGGCTTGCTGGGAGTTGTAGTTTTGAAACCTCTGGAAGTCCGCAGGTTGAAGACCACTGCGGGTGGGGGAGTTCACTCGAGTATAAGCCGAGGGGGGTGTTTTCAGCACGAAAAATCGTGCTGAAAAACTCGGCTTATACTCGAGTATATACGGTAGCTTATTTTTGGTCACTTTTTATATCATGAAAAAAAATTAATAAAAAGCGATCAAAAAGTCTCATCAATACAAAAATGGTACCGCTAAAAATTTCAGATCACGGCGCAAAAAATAAGCCCTCATTCCGCCCCGTATGCGGAAATATAAAGTAATAGGAGTCAAAAGATGACTATTTTAAACTTATTCATTTTCGTGCATGTACCGTAGTTATGATTTTTTTCCAGAAGTACGACAAAATCAAACCTATATAAGAAGGGTATCATTTTAATCGTATGGACATACAGAATAAAAAAAGGGTAATTTTTACCAAAAAATTTACTGCGTGGAAACTGAAGCCCCAAAAGTTACAAAATTGCATTTTTTTCTTCAATTCTGTCGCACAATGAATTTTTTTTCCGTTTTACCGTGTACTTTCTGGTAAAATGACTGATGTCCTTACAAAGTAGAATTGGTGGCGCACAACACAAGCCATAATATGGAATTTTAGGGGCAAAATTGAAAGGGTTATGATTTTTAAAAGGTAACGAGGAAAAAACTAAAGTGCAAAAAACAGAAAAATCCTTAGTCCTTAAGGGGTTAAAGGGGAACTCTGGTACATTACATCTTATCCCCTGTCCACAGATTAGAGAATAAGTGATTGATTGGGGGGGTCCTTCCCAGCTCCCCAGTGTTCAGAAGCTTTGTCTTCCTTGCTCAAAGCTGCCATGACTAGACACTTATACCCTATCCTGTGGATTGTGGATCAGATGTAATATACCAGAGTTCCCCTTTAAGTTTATCAAATGTTCTATAGATTTGTTTAAATCTGTTGCTCGAAAAGAATTCTATATCCTTAACTTGTGATGGATAAATCCCAACTTAGCCATTCATATGTTTCTTCCAAGAGTACAGCTTTAATTCCTTTATGACCCAGCAAATTTAGATTTCTGCCTCATGTTTTTTTTCCTCCTCACCTTCTAAGACCAATAACTCTTGACCTTTCAGACACCAGGGAATAGCGACATTTAATGATCGGAGTGATCTCTAGTGTCAGTCATCACCTGCAGAT
The DNA here is from genome assembly GCF_029499605.1 of Hyla sarda. Classification (NCBI taxonomy): domain Eukaryota; kingdom Metazoa; phylum Chordata; class Amphibia; order Anura; family Hylidae; genus Hyla; species Hyla sarda. The sequence continues at coordinate 225,397,298 of NC_079193.1, forward strand.
GTCAGCTGCTTATAGCAGTAGGCATCTGCTGGATATGACATAGATCTGAACCACGGGCCCGCCTCATGTTTGCTCACCCGTCCCATGACTTACATGTATGTCATGGCTCGGGAAGAGGTTAAACTGCCTGAAATGGCTGAACACTTGCTGTTAGATATCTGGCAAACTTATATGGGAACTTTTACATACATTTTTTTTATGTATGCAATGTTCTTATCTTGGACCAACTTGTATTTTCGGTTTAGTGGCCCTTTGAACATTGGTTTTCATTCTGGATGGATCTACAGCCTGCCTTACCTTGCCCTTGGGACTCATCATTCACTTGTATCATTCATTAGAGCAGTGTGCCCTGGCAGGCATCATCCAGTATGTAATAGAATTACTGTGTACAATCGCTAATTAACCTCCACCTCAATGAGATTATGTAGCTGGATTTCAGTACTGGCTCCATTTCCTACTTAATACCCACAGAATGTTGTTCTTTATTCTTCTACTTTATTTTCTTTAAGGTGGTTCAAGAAAACGAGAATGTCGTGTTCTGCCTGGAGTGTGCGCTGCGTCACGTGGAAAAGCAGAAGTCGTGTAGAGGGTTAAAACTAATGTATCGCTACGATGAGGTTAGTTGATTAACACATTACAAGATTATGTTATATGTATATAATCATATATAGAGAAATCTGGTTTTGTTTCCTTTTTACATATTGGTTTTGCTGTATTTAACTTTTGTGTTAAATGTACGAATAAGTAAATATATTGTTACATGTAGTTGTGCTTACCGTGTTTCCCCGAAAACAAGCCCTAGCTGGGTTATCGGGGTGGGCTGCAATATAAGCCCTACCCCGAAAATAAGACCTTGGGCCAGGGGTACTCAACTGGCGGACCGCGGTCCAGATCTGGACTGCGGCCGCCAGTAATGCGGACCTCACTCCCCCCCCCTTTGGCTGGTCCCTTGGCAAGTTAAATGAGCCAGGGCAGGGACGCTGTCGCTTTAAAACGTCCACGCGTATGCACGCCTGACGTCACGGACGTGCCCAGGCTGCTACCGTTAAGCAGCAGAAGGAGATCCCGCCGCTGAGAGCTGCAGCTTCCATTGCGGACGCTATGAAGGTGGGGAAGTGCTGGTTTATTATGGCTGAGGGGTGGGGGGGGGGCACTGTAGGAGTGTTGAGGGCGACAGGGGAAGGGGAGGATGGGGGGGGCTGTAGCAGTGTGGAGGATGGGGGGGCTGTAGCAGTGTGGAGGATGGGGGGGGCTGTAGCAGTGTGGAGGATGGGGGGAGGGGCTGTAGCAGTGTGGAGGATGGGGGGAGGGGCTGTAGCAGTGTGGAGGATGGGGGGGCTGTGGAAGGATGGGGGGGCTGTAGCAGTGTGGAAGATGGGGGGGGGGGTGCGGCATCCTCCACACTGCTACACCCCCCCCATCCTCCACACTGCTACAGCCCCCCATCCTCCACACTGCTACACCCCCCCCCCCCATCCTCCACACTGCTACAGCCCCCCCATCCTCCACACTGCTACAGCCCCCCCATCCTCCACACTGCTACAGCCCCCATCCTCCCACAGACCCTCATCCTCCACACTCCTGCAGCCCCCCATAAATAAGCCCTACCCTGAAAATAAGCCCTAGTGTGTTTTTTGTGACTAAAATTAATATAAGACCCGGTCTTATTTTCGGAGAAACACGGTAGATGTTTCTTGGATAAGTTTCTCTCCTGAGTCACCTGTACAAAAACATGCTGGGATCCCCATGTGCCTGAATGTTTGTTGCTATAGGAAGGTAGGAGATAAGTGGCTGTCGCACACCTCCACCAGCATCAATCTGACATGCTTCAAAAAAAATGCAAGATTGTGTCTGTCTGGAGTTTAGGCCCTATTATATGGGGTGATTATCAGCCAAAAAGACAAGTGTCACCCTGTTTAATAATAAGCCATTTATGCTCTTCTAGCTTTAAGATTTTAATTTTATTAGGGACCATGGAAGAAAAAAGTGCCATATTTTTATGAAATATCATGGAATTTACAGATGGTTGCCAACCCTACCATTCCAACATGCCATAAATATAAAATCAAAGTTGATCCCAAACATGAAAGTGCCAAATAATGTTACAGCGACCTGGTGTGTATGTTTTCAGATATGTGAAAGCTATTGCTCAGCTATTCCTGGTGGAAAGATGTTTTCTTCGGAGCGCAATATAACAGGTTGACTTAAGTATTGCTTATTTCAACTAGTTCTTTTGAAGTTCTGGAAACCCCTTTAACCGTCTTTTTGTTTTTTCCTCCTCTTTTTTTTTTTTAGAGGGCCTGTTTTTTGCGTGACCAATTGTACTTTGTAATGACTCCTTTCATTTTATTTTAAAATATATGCCGAATAAAAATTATTTTTGTTACTTTTTTGGGATGGGTTGTTTTTATGCAGTGCACTTTATTGTAAAAATGATATGTTATCTTTATTCTGTAGGTCAATGCGATTAAAACACCCAATTTATATAATTTTTCTATTACAAAATCAATATACTTAAAATTTTCCTATTGTGACCCCTATAAAATGTTTTCCATATACAGGGCTGTATAAGGGATAATTCTTTTGCACTGCGATCAATACTTTTTATCAGTATTTTATCGCCGCTGCCCTTCATTATCAGTGAATGCTCAGCTACTGATAATAGCCGACACTTGCTGCTTATAAAGCGTTACTGTCATTTGTAAGAAATTTAAAAAAATGCTAAAGTCAGTGTAGTAATACACACGAAGGCCTGTATGCATAATATGCATGTTTTTATATGTAAAATACCTTTAGATCTATGTTTTACTATTGCTCTTCTGGAGGCTAGGGTGACTCTTCAGGACCTTGACAAACTTGCTCCTTTCCTCCCCCCTCCCCTCTCTTGTCTTGAGACCTGCACAAACATTTTGTGCCTAAATTGAATGCTTTATATTACTCCAATGCAACTGTGTGGAACCTATATAGCGCAAACACAAATAACACATCCAGTTTGTGCCAAAAATGATAAAAAAAATGGCAAAGCTATGTGCCCAAAGTGCATGCTTTATACAACCCTTAAACAGCCATGTAAAACCTATATAATGCAGATACACAAGAAATGGGTTCATAAAATGACTGAAGAGAAATAATTTTGCATATAAATAATATAGTACTTTGTATTTCTAGTCAGTGTGCATGAAAATGCTACTCTACTGAAAAGGGCTGCAAGCTGTCTGCATCTCATACGGGTTTAGCTCACACTGGTGAAAGCTGGATTATACACTGCACTAAGGCACAGGAGGAAGCAGAGCAGGGAGATAACGACACCCCTTAAAAAAAAAAAAAAGTCCACATTTCTAGTTGTTTAGATCAAACAGACTAGAATACTGGGATTCATTTGCAAAATTTTAGAGACAGAGACACCTAGTGGGCATTTTATTTAAAAAAAAAATTCCACATCTGTAGCAATCACATTTTTTTATGAAGTATATTAGGAAAATGCTTAGTTTTTAAGAAAGTATTAAATTAAACAGGATTATTTATAATGACCATTGTGCTTTAAAGGGGTACTTTGGGGGAAAACTTTTTTTATTTTTTTTTTATCAACTGGTACCAGAAAGTTAAACAGATTTGTAAATTACTTCTATAAAAAAAAAAAATCTTAATCCTTCCAGTACTTATTAGCTACTGAATACTACAGAGGAAATTATTTTCTTTTTGGAACACAGAGCTCTCTTCTGACATCACGAGCACAGTGCTCTCTGCTGACCTCTGTCCATTTTAAGAACTGTCCAGAGTAGGAGAAAATCCCCATAGCAAACACATGCTGCTCTGGACAGTTCCTCAAATGAACAGAGATGTCAGCAGAGAGCACTGTGCTCGTGATGTCAGCAGAGAGCACTGTGTTCCAAAAATAAATTCAGCATTAGTATTCAGCAGCTAATAAGTACTGGAAGGACTAAGATTTTTTTAATAGAAGTAATTTACAAATGTGTTTAACTTTCTGTCACCAGTTGATTTAAAAAAAATAAAAGATTTCCACAGGCGTACCCCTTTTTTTTAAAGTCCTGAATGGCAAGGGCTACAGGACGTATTATGTCATCTAGGGGTTAAGGGTTTCCCTACCATGGGCATTGGTAGTAATATTACTGGGATAGGCAACTATGCTTTGATCTTTGAGTGCCTGACCCCTGGGACCCCCATTTACTTGACCACAGCTGTTTTGGAATACTAAACAAAGCACCTAGCTGGAAGTAGCACTGTATTTGAAAAAAGTTATTTGTTCCAGTGGTTGAACCCTAAGTTCATCAGATAATAACAACATATTCTAAACAATATTTCATCATTGTCTGCGTGGGGAAAAAACCTGGTAGATTCAGACACTAACTTTACAAGGGACAAGGTTCCAGCTGTCAGAAAGCTATAGCTTGCACCTTGTCTTCCTCACTACAGTTATGTCGGTGCCTCAGAGGCAATGCATGTAGATGGCACTGCAGAGACCCCGCTGAGGTGAGTAGAATTTCGTCACCTTGTTGGTCCTGTCATTTAGAGGTGTCTCCTGCATAACATTGTAGGCAAAGTGAGGGGATATATTTATTGCATAGAGTATGTAAAATTGAGATAAATGTAGGTACCACCTAGCAACTTACATTTATCCCATTACAGTTAATGGGAATGACAGAGTGGGGGTCAGCTGACAGCCATGGGTCAACGTCTCTTGCTGTGTGATAGGGACAGGTTGTGTTTGTAGTAAAGGGGCATGTTGAATAATAAAAGGTATTTTGTATAATCTTTTTTTTAGCTTATACTACTGCATATCTAAAGGGGGAACTCTGGTGGGGAAAAAATGTTTTCAAATCAACTGGTGCCAGAAAGTTAAACAGATTTGCAAATTACTTCTATTTAAAAATCTTATTCCTTCCAGTACTTATCAGCTGCTGTAAACTACAAAGGAAGTTGTAAAGTTCTTTACAGTCTGACCACAGTGCTCTCTGCTGACACCTCTGTACATATCAGGAACTGTCCAGAGCAGGAGAGGTTTTCTATGGGGATATGCTTGTAATCTGGACAGTTCCTCATATGGACAGAGGTGTCGGCAGAGAGCACTGTGGTCAGACAGGAAAGAACTTCACAAATTTCTCTGTAGTATACAGCAGCTAATAAGTACTGGAAGGCTTTAGATTTTGAAATAGAAGTCATTTACAAATCGGTTTAACTTTCTGGCACCAGTTGATTTAAAAACATTTGTTTTCCACTTGTTTCCACCAGAGTTCCCCTTTAAAGTGTCACTGTCGTTTAAAACGCTTGTAACACAGACAGCAGGTTACACATCTTGGCTTGGTGCTCAATTCATAGACGAATAGACTTGTAGACTTATAAAGAAGCCAGTTTTCTGTAATGAAATGGATTATGCGGTGAGCCGGGCAGGGAATCGTGCTGATGTGGGATTCTCCAGGCTATAGCTAGAGATCGGGGGGGGGGGTCTCAGCACAGATACCCAGACCATTCAAAAGTATTGACATGTCAACAGTTTATTTTAAGTGAAAGTAAAGCTTTAAGCTATTTATTGATTACCCATGGACTGTCATGTCACACATTTGCTCACATAAAACATTCCCATATTGCTGTGCTTTATTCAGTGCACTACTAATGTTTGTCATTTCTGTTGAGGGTATAGCACTGCTGTTTTTACATGTACTATCACCCATTTTTAATTGTTTTATTTTTACTTACAGGAACAAATCATGAATCTTGTCAATCAGATCTGTGGGAAGGTGTCCGGCACAAACAACAACACTGAGAACTGTATGGTTAAATCTACACCAAAAAGGGGACCAAGGAAGAGAGCCACACTTGATGTGCCATGCTCCAGACTTTCATCCATCAGTTTGTCCAAAAGTGCTTCAAATTCATCCTGAAGATGCCAACACTCAGTTCTCTGATCACATATATATACATATATATATATATATTTTTATTTTGTAATTCTACCATAGTTTGGAGTACTTGCTGTAGAATGCAGGCTGTCTTTGCACTAGCTCTATGAAGATTTTTTTTTTTTTTTTTTTTTTATGTTCTGGTTTTTAGAGAAGTGACATTGTTTTAGCATTAAAATGATTTTATTTTATTTGTTTTGTATGTAGACACTGCAGTCAGACTTTCAACACTGCAGTCAAGTCACTGTTTTATGACGGTCTAAGAGGGGGCAGTCTGTGTTTTTATTTTCCTTTTTTTTTCTGCCACCCCATAGACTGAATTATATACAGAAAGCCTTCCTTGATAACTGTTTGTGAAAAAGGCTTTTAAAACATTTTGATAAGTTTAAGGTGTTTTTTTTTTCTTTGTATTTCTTTATCCAGTCAAGGGAGCAGTTTTTTTCTAGAGGATAAAAAAAAACAAAATCGAAACTTGAACAAAATCTGCTTTTTTTTTTCTTGGCTATGTCTCATTCTGTCACGTGCAAGATGAGTTTTGTAATGTTTTTTAAAATTGGGGTCTAAAATATAGTAACTTAAAGATGAATAAAACAACAAAACACAAAAAACGGAGGATGGTTTGGCAGCTGATGGACTTTTTCAAACAAACCAGAGGCAGAATGCTGAGACTTGGAAATGGTTCTCTGTTACCAGCACATTTCTATGCATCAGTTATATGAGAAGAAGAGGCAAATGAACTCAAGCAATGCCTTCCTGGAAGAAGTCACGTGGGGGGTGGGGGACTATAAACTGTGCCTGATTTCATAAGGAATCCATTCTGTTATTTTTGGTGCTGTTGGCTACTTTATCAAAAAATGAAAGAAATGTAAAAAAAAAACTTCGATAGCAACCTTTGGAAAAGAAAAGGAAAAATTTAAAGTATATAAATATATATATATAAATTGTCGAAGCCGGAAGTGCTTCTATGTCCTAGACGTGCAATCTTTCTAACATTCCATTTCATTCCACTGCTATATCTCAACACATCACACAATCAGCATTAATATGTATGTACGTTGTTTTATGTTCCAGCCCCCCTCTCTGTCATGTGTTCCCGTGACAGAGATGGAATCGCTTCATCGATCACCTTCTAGAGCCACTAGGGTCTGAATTGTTTGTTTGTTTTTGTCGTGAATGTGAAAAATAATTTTCCTCATAATCTTATTTTTATTTTTCTGTTACCTCTGTGTTTGCAAAAGAAAAACAGATCACAAATCACAACTTTTTTTTTTTTCTTTGTACATATGCTTGTAAATTGAATAAAATACTTGAGCCTTCTTTTGGGGATTGGGGTGGACAGGGGACGGTGAGAAGAAAAAAATAAAAATAAAGATGAAGAAAAAGCCTTACATTTCAGTTTCTTCATCAGATGGTCTGGATGCTTACAGGGTTATTCTTGTAACATATATAAGTGCTGCTTACATCACTGAACAACTAAAAAAAGAAATAATGGCGTAACTTTTGCCCCTTTTTTTCTGGTTGTTTGTATGTGTGGGACTAAAGTATAAAAAAAAATGAAAAAAAAAAATAGAAAAGGGAAATTGTTTTTACAAAATTGTTCTTTGTTTCATGATTGAAAGAAATCTGAAAAACCGTAGCTAGCCATATTGCACTGAACTCGCCAGTGGTGACTATTGGGAGAGTGTCCTTTAATACAATTTGTTGGTTGTTGTTGCAGAAGACTGAACTGTTTTTGAATATTTAACAATAACATAAACCAAGTCAAGTGTTTTCAAATGTGGTTGTCCAGTTTTATGGCCTTGCTGTGTGCTTTTTCCCTCTTGACAGTAAACTTCTATGACTACGGCTTACAGGTTGACATTTAATTTATTAGCACTGCTCTGCTCTCTTTCCTTGTGATGGAAAGACTCCATGTTGTTTATTGCCAGTTTTGTTTACTTTTCAGGTTTGTACAACAAGGTTTATTAATAAATAAGACAAAATTTTTTGATACGAGTTTTGATTATTTTTAAGACTTGACATTGTCTGGCTTGTAATTCTCTGCAGAATCACTCTAATAATATTTGATCGGTTACAGGGACAAAACACAAATCCTTAGGACATGCACATGGCGATGTTGGATCCTGTGGAGTGGCACACAGTCTGTATCCTGCTGTATTATGGTCCCATACTGTACTTCAAATAATAACCAAAACATTCCATAGCACTTTACCATTCTGACAGACATTACAAAATGACACATCAATTATTCACACGAGGAATCAGAGCCCTGCTGATAAGGGCTTCTATAGCAGTCTAGGAAAAATAGGGTTAAGACAAAAGGCAGAAGGTGCTTTATCTAAACAATGGTAAGCCATGTGTTATAAATAGGGTAGATTCTATAAAGGTGGGTGAAGCCGTCAACAACCAATCTCTGAATATCAAAGTGCATGGAGCATAAGTGCACACTTCTGAAATAAGAGTAGGGAGGAACATAGTGATAGTAGGGAATGTCACGTGCTGCTAACTGCAATATTGCATGCTGTTTTACAGACAAGATTACGATACCAGTCATATGGCATAGAGGCTATGGAGCCTAAGTGTTCAGACCTCCGCCAATCAGGAGAATCAGCTGGGGGAAGTCTACTGTCGCACACTCCTCTTCCTGCTTGGTGTCAGGTGATGGAGACACGCTCAATAGACTTGGGAGTTTGTCTTGATCACATGACACAGAAGAATGAGTTGGGAGAAGTTTGCGCTCAGCGTGTTCTCTCCTGGCTCTCAGTGGCCATTTAGGGTAGTGTCACACACAGCACATCCGCAGCACATTTGACGCTGCAGACCATCTGTGCAGATGGAGCTCCCCGCTGTGGCCGGGTAGCTTTGAGTGTCAGCTTGTGGCTGCCGGCAGTAAATCCGCTTTGCTTTAGCTCTGTGGCTGCCAGCAGTGCTTCCGCAGTGTCAAATACTGTGGATGAACTGCACAATGTAGACTAGAATAACTGATTGATTGTAGTGATGCTTTTTATATTCATAGTCAAACTATCTGCTATATTGGATTATAGATGTACTGTACATGTCCACGCTATAGTACAAGTATATTAAATCATGGACAAAAGCAGGCATTTTTGGAAACAAGTTTTGTCCAGAATAAATACTGTAGCACTGAACACCGCTTTCAGACAGATTATAGTGTGCATCAATTGGATTAGTAAAAATGTTGCATTCATTCATGAAGTATTTTGGTAGATATTGTTTTCTACACTGTGTGGCCGGAGTTTGTGGCACTGCAATGTTGTCTCCCCAGTCCCAATGTAAAAACTTCAGTAAAAACATATTTTACCCTGCATTTGGAGTTTTTTTTTTTTTTTTTATCTGATGATAAAAATAGTTTGGTTTGGTGTCATTGGGAGAGATTTATTAAAACCTTTGGACAGGCAAAGTTGTCCAGTTGCCCATAGCAACCAATCAGATCACTTCTTTCATTCTTAACGAGACCTGAGAACAATGAAAGAAGTGATCTGATTGGTTGTTATGGGCAACTGGACAACTTTTCCTCTGAACAGGTTTTGATAAATCTCCCCCGTTGTGTGTTTGTTTTCCCCTCCCACCAATCTTTATCAGAATTTCCCAACTAAATGAGCAATGTTAATGAGCAACCCAGGGACATAAATAGCGATTCCATATTTGTCTTCAAAGAATCACATGCAAGTTAGGACAGGAATTTGAATATGAGGACAAGGTAGGGACTTGAGCTCTGGTTAGTTGCTCATTTGGAAAAAGGGGCAGTGGAAGCAAGAGCAAACGCTCATGTTAGGGTTGGTAAGTGCCAAGGTGACCATACACAATAGAGAAATGGAAGATTTGGAGGAGGAGGGAACGGGCTAGTGCCGTAGCCGGCGGGGGGGGGGGGGTATGGGTTAACGGGCTAGCAAAAAAAAAAATAGGATGGTGGGAGCTACCCTTTAATGATGATGCTTATTTTGGCCTTAAGGACCAAGGACCATTTTTTTTTTTTTTTATTAGACCCTTAAGTGCTCATAACATTAGGATGCTTTAACTTATCCAAGTGACTATGATTAGTTTCGTGTTTTTTTTTTTTGTTTGTCTCTTTTTCCATGACACATTTTTGTACTTTTATGTTAGTGATAAATCCTGGTCAATACCTTCAGCAATAATTTGTAAAAAGAAATTTGAATAAATCCTGGAAAAATTATCCCTTCTGTTTTTGGATTTTGACATTCTCTGCTTTAAAAAAAAAAAAACTTATTCTACATAACATAAATACACTTATAATTCACAATTACAATATGTCTACTTTATCAAGGGACCCGTTTAATTCAAAAGTGGATTTGATAGGCCTGGATGTTAGGCCATCTAACCCCCCACCCCCCCAAGAATTAAGGTGGGTCACAAGAATTAAGGAGGTACTCCAGAGGAAACACAATGGGGGAGATTTATCAAAACCTGTGCAAAGGAAAAGTTGCCCATAACAACCAATCAGATCGCTTCTTTCATTTTGCAGAGGCCTTGTTAAAAATGAAAGAAGCGATCTGATTGGTTGCTAAAGGCAACTGGGCAACTTTTCCTCTGCACAGGTTTTGAAAATCTCCCCTAATGTTTTTAAATCAACTGGTGCCAGAACGTTTAAACAGATTTGTAAATTACCTCTATTTAAAAATCTTAATCCTTACAGTACTTATCAGCTGCTGTATGCTCCAAAGGAAGTTGTGTAGTTCTTTCCAGTCTGACCACAGTGTTCTCTGGACAGTTTATGACATGGACAGATGTGTCAGCAGAGTAGAAGCAAATCCCCATAGCAAACCTCTCCTGCTCTAGACAGTTACTAACAGGTACAGAGGTGGCAGCAGAGAGCACTGTGGTCAAACTACAAAGAACTACACAACTTCCTCTGGATACAGCAGCTGATAAATACTGGAAGGATTAAGATTTTTAAACAGACCTTCACAAATCTGTTTAACTTTCTTACAATAGTTAATTTGAAGACATTTTGTTTCCTGTGAAGTACCGCATTAAGACAAAGGGACAATTTTAATCAAAATTTTTTTCTGCAACACAGCAAATATTAACAGAAACATTTAACTGACTCACACTCTAAGAAATAGAGGACCACCTCATGGATTTTGGTATCTTCTTATAAGGGTGTTTTTCAAGCACCATATTTGGTTGACAAAGCTGTGTCTACTTTTTGCGGAACAAGCTGTAGATTTTATTGATACCGACTTTTGATCATCTTTTTTTACACATTTTTTTTTTACATTTTTGAGAGGAAGATGAAAAAATTTTTTATGATAGTTTTTATGGCAGTCACTCTGCAATTTAACTGATAACTTTACTCTAAGAATTGGTACGATTATGACGATACCCAATTTATATAGTTTTATTTATTTTTTCTTCCCATGCGCAACAAAATAATTTGATAAAACAGAAAAAAAAAATTGTGTTGCCATATTTTGTCAGCCTTTTTTATTTTTCCAGTAACACAGTTGTGTGAGGGCTTATTTTGCGGGGGATGAGCTGAAGTTTCCATTGTTAGGCTACATTCACACTACGATTATGCAATACAGCAGCTGGATCTGGTTCTGCTTTACAGATCTGCTATCTGACTCCTGGCTCATTCAAATGAATGGGATGTGTAGCAGGTCCAGCGGGGATACGGCAGCAGGACAGTTTTTTTTTTTTCCCCCTGCCGGATGTGGCTGCTGTATTGCCTAATCGTAGTGTAAATGCACCCTTACTATCATTGGGTACATATGACATTTTGAGTTGATTATTTTTCTCATCTTGCTTACACGAAAAATAATGTCCTTTTTTATTTTTTCTGGTGTTTACCGTGTGGTATAATTGACATGCTATTGATATTCTAAGGGTCATGTGATTATGGAGATTTTCTAAGGGTCATGTGATTACTCAATTTATATACAATACAAAAAATTTATAAAATCAATTTATAAACTTATTTTTTCATCCTTTTTGTGTTGCATTATTTAATAAAGGAAAATGAGCAATTCTGGCGTGATATATATTTTTTAACAGCATTTGCCGTGTGGGATAAATAACGTAGTTTTAGGGTAGTGTCACTCGGAACGGTTTGGCAGCGTATTTTACGCTGCGGATCCGCCGATGACTGACCCCACAGTGTGCCTCCTCGTAGCAGGAATCCACCCAGTGTTCTGTGAGTCGCCATGTGCAGTGTACTTGTGCACATCGTGGCTGCTCTTGGCCTTGCTCAGGGAGCAGGGGAGCGGCCGAAATGTCTGCGAGTACACTGCATACGTGTGGTGATTTGCAGATCACTGTGTCTGCTCATGGCAGTAGATTGCAGGCAGGCACAGCTGTCATCGGTGGCCGTTCCGTGTGACCCTACCCTTATAGTATACATTGTTCCAGTTATAACTAATGCATGGGTTTTTTATGATTATTATTTTTTATTATTGGAAAAAAGGATGGTTTCTATTTTTTTTTTTACACTTAACAACGTGACAGTTTTTGCTTTTTTTTATTTTATTTTATTTTTTTACCTTAGGTGACTTGAAGCTGCCATCTTCTGAATACTGTCTTGCATAGAATAACTGTCCATGTTAGGCTGGGTTCACACCACGTTTTTGCAATACAGTTCCCGTATCAGGTTTTTAAATGTAAAACGGATTCCTCAAAACTCACTAAACTGTATCAAAACATGTGTACAAATTTTCATTTGTATACTGTTGAAAACCGTATATGGTTTGAAAAATGATGTCCGGTTGCATCCGTTTTTTTTAGAAAAAAAAAAGTATATGTTTTTAACCTTTCATTCCATTATGAATAAAGTTTCACTTGTTTGATTGAAATTCCAAGAATATGTAAATGTCTATGGTTTCAATACAGTTTTTCTCCCAGAAAACCGTGGTAGGCTATGGTTTTGGGTACGGGAAAAAAAACTGACAAAACCGTACAGGATGCAAAATGGACACAACCTGATGCATTGTTTGCATACGGTTCCGTACAGTTTTCAAATTGAAAACGTATACGGGAACTGTATTGCAAAAACATGGTGAGAACCCAGCCTTACATTGTCATGTAGCCTGTAAGGCTGATCCTCACAAGCCATCGAAGCTGGCAACCTTGGAGGCTACAGGGTTTACGGTCAGGATCGGAGCTCAGGGTCGCTGACAGTTGCAGAAGGTCCTCTGCTGTGTATGACAGCCTGCAATCACTGCTACTGATGCTTGTGAACTTGTTAAAGCTCTGTGGTATACCCATCACATAGCTTTAGCACGTCATATAGCAGGAAGGGGTTAAAGGGTATGAACACCCTTAAAAAAAATATATGTAGAAGTACAAAGCAAGAAGGCAATGCTTTTCAAAGAAAGTTTATTTTGGCTTAGGCAGTGGCTGAGTGACATTAGAGCAAGGTCTTGTTACCAGTGGTTACCAGTACCTCAGTGGTTACTGCTCAAGTAATTAAATTAAATTACACCCCTATATAAGCCCCCTATCTAAGGCCATGTTGCTTAATAACAAGAAAGAAAAATAAAATAAGGGCGGGAAATATGTGTGCTGCTGTTAGGACTAAGGGAAAACAAATTTATGTTACAAATTAACACTTCCCTGTCATCCTAACCAGCAGCAAGTGGGGACTTAGCAAGGAACAAACACAAATAGAGAGGGACTAAGGAAAAGCGACACTTCGGATGCATTGGCCAAAGGCCAACTCTTCCAAATGTCTGGTATTAACCCTGTAATCATTAATAAATGTATTATGCATGCTCCAGGAGGCAGCAGTGCAAATTTATTGAACAGATTTCCTCTCACAGGGGTGTGGAAATTTTATAAAAAAACTACTTGTCCACGGGACTAAAACGGAGCAAGATCTACTTGTCCCTCATGACGATCCACTTGTCCGGTCCAATTTTCGCTTTTACGCTCTCGTTTTTTTTCCTATAATAGCCATAACTACCTACTATAATGATAACTTTTCAATTTTTCAATAACATATTCTCCGAACCAAAATATATATATATATAATTTAGGTGAAGTGAAATTGAAATAGTAAAACATAATTTTGCAGATTTGGTGGTTTTCTTTTCTACGCCATTTACCTTGTGGTTTAGGTAACATGTTGTTTTGATAAGTAGACCGGCCTGAGTACAGAAATACCAGATTTGTATAGTTTCCGTCATGTTTTGCTAATTTTAAATTTTTTTTTAACTTTTTCGAAATTTTTGAGAACTTTTTTTGCCATTTTCTGACCCCTGTAGCTTTTTTTTTTTTTTTTTTTTTTTTTTTTTTTTTTCACATACCAGGCTGTATGAGGGCTCATTTTTGCACCATAATCTGTTTTTTGTATTGGTACCATTTTGGTATTGATCTGATTTTTTAATCACTTTAACTTTTTTTCTGGGATATTATAAAAATTGCAATTCTGGGGTTTGGTATTATTTACGTCATTTACTGTATGGGATAAATAATGTTATATTTTAATAAGTCGTACAATTACGCACGAAGCAATATCAAATGTTTTCATATCAGAAAAGGGGGTGATTTGAACTTTTAACATGAAAGGGTTAATGTGTTAATAAAAAATTAAAAAAAGTTTTAATAAAAGTTTATCATTTTTTTTTCTTTTTACACTTTATTAGAGTTTTAAGAGGAATCATTAGATTCCTCATACAGATGAATAGAGTTCTATTGAACTCAATTAATCTGTGTGCTCTGTGATCCATTGATAGAGCCTAGTCCAGCCAGGCTCTATCAATGACAGAACCACGGGACGGCAGGAAGCAGAGGTAAGCCCTCCGGCTACCTCCATATTGAATCGCCCGTCTGCGATCACGCTGCGGGGGGGCTATCCACCCCACTAGCCCACCAGGGAGCATACACATGTACCTTTAGACGCCGCTGTCAGCTTTGACAGCAGTGATCTAAAGGGTTAATAGCCAGCCGCTGGCTATTAGCAGCGGCCCCCGGCTACTGAACAGCCGGGGGCTGCAGAGTATGGAGCGGGCAGGAGTCCGGAGCCCGCTCCATACAGACTGCTGAGCGTTGCACGCCGGGCTATTAGCAGCAGTGTGAAACTTGCGCCCCGTGCAGACGTGCGACCGCTCCTCCCCTCAGCTCTCCGAAGCTAAAGCTGTGTGGAGCAAAGGAAGAGGACGCAGGTCTGCAGGGGAGATAGGACGTGCACAGCTTCTATCTCCCCTCCCCCTGCTCTGCATTCAGAGGACGCGAGTTTCCACAGCCGGGGGCTGCAGTATATGGAGCGGGCACGAGTCAGGAGCCCGCTCCATACAGACTGCAGAGCGCCACAGCACTTGTCAGGTCCAGCCCTGCTTGCCCGAAGCCGGGCTAGGGGCCGGAAAAATTTACCTGCCCAGCGCCCAAAACTGCATGTCCCGGGCATCGGGCGATAGGAATTCCACATCCCTGTCTCAGCAAAAGAGGTAGCAACTGCCTGAGTAGAATGGGCAGTAACAAAGGAAGGAGGAGTTAAATCCTGAGCTACAAAAGCCTCCCAGATTGCCTCTTTGACCCATCTACTCAGAGAGGGTTTAGAGGCCTTTGTTCTTCCCTGAAAAAATCACTAGAATGATCTTAGATCTTCTAAATTCTCCAGTTCTCAAAATGTAAATTCTGAGGACTCTTGAAATGTCCAAGGTATGATCTGCAACTTCCTCAGGAGAGAATGGATTAGGACACAAAACTGCTAAAGAGATGACTTGATGATATTTGAGAAAGTTGGAACTTTGGGAACAAAAGGTAGGCAAGTATTCCAACAGGACTCTGTCCTGGAGAAAAAGAGTGTAAGGCTCAAAAGCCGAAAGGGCCTGAAGCTCGCCAATCCTCTTGGCTGAGGTTATGGCCAATAAAAAGGTGACTTTAAAGGATAAAAACCTTAAGTCAACCTACTCCAAGGGTTCAAAGGGGGAAGAGCATAACCCCCTATGAAAAATAGACAAATCTCATTGGGGAATAGGTTTGAGAACACTAGGCTTAAAGGGGTACTCCGGCTTTGTTATGTTTTTTTTTTTTTTCCACATTATGCCCTCTCCAGGCTGGTTTACTTACCGAACAGTTGTCTGACCTGTTGCGCTGTGCTTGCGGGTCCAATGCGTTTCTCTTCGCGTTCCACCCGAGTTGTTATTTCTCCCTGTCTTCCGGTGTTTTTGCGTGACTAAACTTCATTTCCCAGGAGCATTTTCGGGCACATCACGTGTTTTTGCTGCTATTGTAGGTGGCATTCTTATGCTTTGTTGGGTTGTGCTTCCCCTTATTTCTCTCCCTTCCCTACGCTTATGTTGCAGCCCATCCTCCTTCTTACCATTTTTTCCTTCCCCGAATCCGCCCTTGTGTTTTAATTTTCCCAGTTTTCATGTGTGTGGGACCTTGTGTGCAGCCTTACCTGCTTGCGCTTGCGTTCCAGCTGCAGTGGCCCCAAACTCCACACTAACAGCGAAGCATGAAGGAGGAGAAGGAGAAGAAACAAACCAGATAATTGGACAGTAAACAGCCAATGAGGAGCAGGCAAACATAGAAGGGCACAACCCAAGAAGGAGGAACTAATGACAACGCGATGAATATTCAAACAAGGCGGGCGGCAAGGAGGAGACACAGAGGAGGGCAAGTGTGAGGTCACGAACGCAAGATGGGCGCCGAACGGAGAAAAAAAAAAGTGGTCGTGATCAAGAAAAAGTACAATACTTCCGCCGAGGATAAAAGGTAAGATTGCACAGAAACTGTAAGGCACACACACACACAACGAACACAGCACATAAATGAAGCACAACCACATACACAACATACTCCAAAAATACTACAGCGCCGGAGTACCCCTTTAAGTCTTTCAGCTCCTTTCTTAGGGGTTCTTGAGGCGAAGATCTGCCTAGAGAGGCAGAAAGTGCTGAAACTTGCACTTTTAAAGTGGATGGGCTAAGACCCTTGTCAAGGCCATCCTGAAAGAATTGAAGTAATGCAGAAAGAGGAGGATCTGAGGCTACTACCTCTTTTATAGAGCACCATTGAAGGAACATCTGATTTATCCTAGAATAAGCTTAGAAGCGTTATCTGCCATCCAGTGACGTAACCACAACGGACGTCTGCTTGCGGAAGAGAGGCCTTTGGATTTTGCGGCCAGTCTGAGATGTTGTTGAGACGCCTCACAAAGAAAGTCCATACTTAGAAGAAGTGTCTTGAACATATCCAGAATGTCTTCTCTGGAGACATTCCCCTCAATAACAGACTGACTGCGAAGAATACGTTCTTTAGCAAAATTAACAACTTAAGAGGACTCTATGGCGACAGCTGTGGCAGAAGCTGCAGAATAATTGCGTCTCCACCTTCCAATCCAGGGGATCTTGAATATTACTGTCGTCATCAGCAGGGTCTAAAACCCTTTTGGATAATTTAGTGACCGCCATATCAACCTTAGGAGATGGAACCCAGGAAGCGGATACATTATCTTAAATCTTCTGGTAAGAACAGGAGGTTTATCAGGATGTTTCCATTCAGAAACCATCAATTTCCTAAGAGAATCATCCACTTTGAAAGCCCAGGGCCCGCTAAAGGTGGACGTTGAGGCTTCCCCCTTGTCAACATCCTGATCGCATGATCAGATGGAACAAAGCAATCTCTGTTAGTTTTTTTCCCACAGGAAAGAGAGACAGAGTAATTACTTCCTTGACGGACTTTTCAGACCAGTCTCCTTAAAGCAATCCTAGGTCTTTTAGCGGAAAGGGAGCTTTTAATCTCATTGATGGAGTTCCCCATGAATTCCTTCATCCATACAAACATCCTGGACCGTAGGTTCAGCCAGATTAGTAGGTGGTCGGCGTGCGTACATGACTATTATATTCATCGAATCTAGAAGAGGGGTTCCGCACTCCGCACAAATGAGATGGTGCCTCTTACAAGTAGGCTTGCGACTTCCAGAATAAGAATCACCACTAGGTGGAGTAGACATTTCTCTACTAGAAAAGAGAGAAAAATAATGAGAGATATATAAACAAACAGAACACTTTGTTGTATCACGATGACAGCAACAACCTAGAGAAAGAACAAAATGCACCAGCAGCAAGGAATAACACTAGAAATAGACCAGGCAGCAAGAGATCTGATACAAACTGCAGCTGCCTAAAATTTTGAATAAGCCCTAGCCCCGGAAGAGACCTTGCAAGCTGAAAATGAATAAAACATAAAAACTGACAAATTACAGTTAATAATAAAAAAAATAACAAGTCCTCCCCAGCAGGAGGGACAAGAATGGCAGCAGGAAAATAAGAAATTTTCTCTCAGCGGCATAGCCTCCGCGCCGAAACCAGAAGTCGTCAGATGATGCACTTGTGGTTTCGCGGAGCTCCAGAGCTGCCGAACCGAGGATGGCAGGTGTAACCCCGAGGAGAGGGTGCCGCAGAGCAGCGCAGAAGGCGAAAAAAGGAGAAAGATACAGGAAGGAACATTAACAAGATATTCCATGCAGGCCCATGGAAAAAAACAAGAGCCAGCTCCATCCTGCTGCGACAGAAAAAAAGCAACATGGCCTTGGGTGGAATTAAAAATTCTACCGTCCTGCCAGCTTAACAGGGGCAGAAACACTTCATTTGAGCTGCTGGTTAGGATGACAGGGGATGGTCAGGCCAGGGGCAATTGACATATAAAGGCATTATTCAGGATTTAACTTTTTTTTTTCTAAGAGGCACTGCCTATTTGTGAAAAGGGATTTAGGAGTCATAATTTCAGAAGGCTTTAAAGGGGTACTCCAGTGGAAAACTTTTTTTTTTAAATCAGCTGGTGCCAGAAAGTTAAACCAATTTGTAAATTACTTTTATTTAAAAATGTTAATCCTTCCAGTATTTATCAGCTGCTGTATCTACAGCTGCTCTACAGGAAGTTATTTTCTTTTTGAATTTCCTTTCTGTCTGACCACAGTGCTCTCTGTTGACACCTCTGTACATTTTAGAAACTGTCCAGAGTAGACAGTTCCTGACATGGACAGAGGTGTCAGCAGAGAGCACTGTGGTCAAACAAAGGAAATTCAAAAAGAAAAGAACTTCTTCTGGAGCATACAGCAGCTGATAAGTACTGGAATGATTAAGATTTTTAAATAGAAGTACTTTACAAATCAGTTTAACGTTCTGGCACCAGTTGATTAGAAAACATTTTCCATTTGTTTCCATCGGAATTACCCTTTAACAGATAAATCAGCTTAGAAGTTGGCTCAGGAGAGAAAAGAAAGGCTGACTTATTCCTTAAAGGGGAACTCCGGTGGAAACATGTGGAAAACAAATGTTTTCAAATCAACTAGTGCCAGAAAGTTAAACAGATTTGTAAATTACTTATTAAATATTACTTTATTCTTCCAGTACTTATCAGCTGCTGTACACTACAGAGAAATTTGTGAAGTTCTTTCCAGTCTGACTACAGTGCTCTTTGCTGACACCTCTGTCCGTGTCAGGAACTGTCCAGATTAGAAGCAAATCCCCATTGAAAACCTCTCCTGCTCTTGACAGTTCCTGACACGGACAGAGGTGTCAGCAGAGAGCATTGTTGTCTGACTGGAAAGAACTTCACAAATTTCTCTGTAGTATATCTGTAATGTATGCAGATATCTGTAGTTTATGCAGATATAAACTGGAAGGGTTGATATTTTTGAATAGAAGTAATTTACAAATCTTTTTAACTTTCTGGAGCCAGTTGAATATAAAAAAAAAAATTTTCCCACCGGAGTTCCCCTTTAAAGGGAACCCATGATCCCTTTCATGCTGCTTGAAGTCATCAGGTCAGTGCCCAGCAGCTACTCTACACCCACCCACTCTTGATACTCTGTTTGAACACTGGGTAAGATCTATCAATTTCAGCAGCACAGGCAACTGTGGGACAGCCCTAAAGACTAGTAGAAAGTACTAACAGGTTCGCTTTAATGAAATTTGACGTAACACGGTTGAACACAAGGTCATTGCTTATCATGTGTGGGCAGGCATGTATAAATATAAGTAGGTATTGCAAAATAATAGTACTATATACTGTTTATAAGTAATATCTCTATATGTTCACTACATTTGATAGGCTATAAAACTGGTAATATCTCTGAAAAAAAAAATATTCCTGGGGATTTTGAGGTTAACACCTATTGTACTGGTGGTTTAGAATACTAATATGGCTACATGTAGTAATTAGATTTGGAAAAAAAAAAAAAAAAAAAAAGGGTCCATAAAGTTCAACCTTTAGCCCTACCATATTGATCTAGAGGACAGCAAAAAAAAAAATGTTTGTGGCTAATGCCAATTGCCCCATTCCAGGGAAAAGAATTATCCTCCTCTGTGGTAATCACCTTACCCAGTTTAGTGTCATCTGCATCTACGCCCTGCATCCCGAGTCCTTAAGGATGTGGGGCGTATGCATACACCCGTGGGAATTCCGGTCCCCGCCGCTAGCCGGTTGGGGACCGGACCGGAATGCCTGCTGAAATCATTCAGCAGGCATCCCGGCACATCGCTGAGGGGGGTCCTGAGACCCACCCCATGTCGGCGATCGCAGAAAATCGCATGTCAATTCAGAGATGCGATTTTCTGCTATTCCGGGCTGATCGGGTCTCTGGTGACCCGATCACAGAGAAAATAGGGATGATCGGAGCTGTCAGGGACAGCCCCGAACATCCTGAGGGCTAGGAGCGAGGTCGCAGTGCTGCGATCTCCTCCTATCCCCTGCCATTGGTCAGAACTGATTCTGACCAATGGCAGCGCAGGACAGGGGGTTGCCATGGCAACCCCCCGTTCTGCCTGCCCCTGGATGTTGAGGGGAACGTGTGGAGAAGATGCCTGGGGACCCCCGATCGTCGCTGGAGACTGCTGGATTCCGCTGGATCCTGGCTCAGGTAGGGAAACTACGGTGGGGGGGGGGGGGAAATGAAAGTGAAAGTGAAGTGATCTTTACTGTGGCAACCACTAGGAAGGCCAAACTGCAACTCCCAGCATGCCCAGACAGCCAAAGGCATGCTGGGAGTTGTAGTTTTGCAACATCTGGAGAGTCACAGTTTGGAGACCACTGTTAGTGGTGCCCGAACGGTAGCCCTACAGATGTTGCCAAACTACAACTCTCAGCATGCCTATACTGCCCAGGCATGCTGGGAGTTGTAGTTCTGTAACATCTGTCCCTTCAGTTTTTGCAATTTTCATGACATTTTTGAAAATTGCTGCTCTACTTTGAAGCCCTCTAATTTTTTCAAAAAGCAAAAATATGTCCATTTTATGATGCCAACATAAAGTGGACATATTGCATTTGTGAATAAAAATAACATTTATTTAGAGAGAAGTAGAGAGCTTCAAAGTTAGAAAAATGCAAAATTTTCAAAATTTTCATGAAATTTGGGGATTTTTCACCAAAAAAGGATGCAAGTAATGCCGAAAATTTACCACCAAAATAAAGTAGAATATGTCACGAAAAACAATCTCAGAATCAGAATATTCGGTAAAAGCGTTTTTGCGTTATTAATTCGTAAAGTGACTGTGGTCAGAATTGCGAAAAAGGGCTCAGTCCTTAAGGTGAAAAAGGGTTGCGTCCTTAAGGGGTTAAAAAGAAGTGGACCTAATACTGACCCCTGCAGAACCCCTCTTGTTGCATTTACCAAATCAGACTGTGTTCCATTAATACCACCTTTTGCTTCCGATCACTGAGCCAGATGCTTACCTATTTACATATCCTATCCTAGTCCCAGCATCCTCATTTTATGTACCAACCTTTTGTGTGGCACAGTCTCAAATTATTTTGAAAGGTCCAGATACACAACATCCACAGCTTCACCCCGATCCAATCTATAACTGACCTCCTCATAGACTTATCTGATCAGCTTCTGACAGGACCGATCCCTTATAAAACCATGGTAAGGTTATTTTCATTAAGATGCTCCAGAATAGCATCTCCCAGAAAACACTCAAACAGTATCTCCACAATAGATGTTAAACTTACTGGCCTATAGTTACCATCTGTGACCCAAGTTTAGAATACTGCTACCACATTTACATCTGTAAATATAAGGAATAAGGGTCAGTTCACACATGCATATTTTTGCTGTGGGTTTCACTTCAATGGGCAGCAAAATCTGCTAACTGAACTTTAAGGGTCTGTCTAGCACGGTACTTAATTCCTGCAGAACTTGGGGATGGATGCCATCCGGGCCTGGAAATTTGTGAATTCTAATGTTTTTGAGTCTATGTTAGGTAATATTGTAATTGCATAATATACTGTATATATACAAGGGGTTTAAGGGATTATCCAGAAATAGAAAAATAGAGCTAATTTCTTTCAAAAAACTCTCCCCGTCTGTCTTCAGGTTGGGTGTGGCTCTGCAGCTCAGTTCCATTAATGTGAATGAATCCAAGTTGTAATACCACACCCAACCTGGGGACAGATGTGGAGCTGATTTTGAAAGAAATTAGCTCTGTTTTTCTATTCCTGGATAACCTCTTTAACCTCTTAAGGACGCAGGGCGTATGCATACGCCCTGCATCCTGAGTCCTTAACCCCTTAAGGACTCAGGGTTTTTCCGTTTTTGCATTTTCATTTTTTCCTCATCACCTTCTAAAAATCATAACGCTTTCAATTTTGCACATAAAATTCCAAATTATTTTTTGCGCCAAGAATTCTACTTTGCAGTGACAGTCATTTTACCAAAAAATCCACAGCGAAATGGAAAAAAATTCATTGTGCCACAAAATTGAAGAAAAAATGCCATTTTGAAACTTTTGGGGGCTTCCGTTTCTACACAGTGTATTTTTCAGTAAAAATGACACCTTCTCTTTATTCTGTAGGTCCATACGGTTAAAACTTATATAGGTTTGATTTTGTCGTACTTCTGAGAAAAATCGTAACTACGTGCAGGAAAATTTATACGTAAAAAATTCTCATCTTCTGACCCCTATATTTTATTATTATTCCGTGTACGGGCCGGTATGAGGGCTAATTTTTTGCGCCGTAATCTGAAGTTATTATTGGTTCCATTTTTGTATTGATTGGACTTTTTGATCGCTTTTCATTAATTTTTTCATGATATAAAAAGTGACCAAAAATACCGTATTTTGAATTTTGGAATTTTTTTGCGCGTACGCCATTGACCATGCGGTTTAATGAACCATATATTTGTATAATTCGGACATTTCAGCATGTGGCGATACCACATATGTTTGTTGTTATTTTTATTTACACTGGGGTTTTTTTTATGGGAAAAGGGGGGGGGGGGTGATTCGAACTTTTATTAGGGAAGGGGTTAAATGACTTTTATTAACTTTTTTCACTTTCTTTTTGCAGTGTTATAGCTCCCATAGGGGGCTATAACATTGCACACACTGATCTTTTACACTGTTCACTGCAAAGCCATAGCTTTGCATTGATCAGTGTTATAGGCGGTCGATTGCTCAAGCCTATATCTCAGGTGATCAATCGCTGATCGGATGCGACGGAGCAAGGTAAGGGGGTCTCCACTCGCGTCCTAGCTGATCAGGACATCGCGATTTTAGTGTTAATAGTGTGCGGCACAACGACCGGTGTCGCACGCTATTAGCCCAGGGTCCCGGCTATCATTAGCCGCCGGGACCGACCCGGTATGACGCGTGGTCACGGTGTGACCCTCTTTTATTTACCGTGACTGGGCAGGTACAGGTACGCCCTACATCCTTAAAAGGTTAAGGACGCAAGGCAGACAGGTACGCCCATGGGAATTCCGGTCCCTGCCGCTCGCCGGGCGGCGACCGGGGTGACTGATGATAACTATCAGCAGGACCCCGTGCAAACCGCTAGGGGGGTCCTGAGACGTCGCTAGGGGGGTCCTAAATCGTCGATTTGCGGATATTCTGGGTCAATCGGTCTCTGGTGACCCGGTAAAAAAGGGTGAATGGTGCTGTCCAAGACAGATCCATTCACCCTTACCCAGCAGGAGTGAGGTGGCATGGGTGCCGCTTCACGATCACGTGATTGATCGGTCGGAACGACCGACCAATCACAACCATGCTGGGCGGTGATTGGGACGGCGATCATGGTGGCGATCGGGGATGGCGGGGGTCTCCTACCTTTCCCTGGTCCAGCGGGGATCCTCTCAGGAGTGGTGGCAGCGACAGGAGCAGCAGGATCGGTGGCAGCAGCGGTGGCATTCCAGGCAGCAGAATACAGCAGGAGGTGAGGCCTGTTCACCTCCTGCTGTTGCTTAGCAACAACTGTCAGCATGCAAAGCCAAAGGACATGCTGGGAGTTGTAGTTGGAACTCCAGCTGTTGCAAAACTACAACTCCCAGCATGCCCTTTGGTAGTCTGTGCATGCTGGGGGTTGTAGTTATGCAACAGCTGGATGCACATTTTTTCTATGAAAAAGTGTGGATCCAGCTCTTGCATAACTACAACTCTCAACATGCACATACTACCAAAGGGCATGATGGGAGTTGTAGCAGTGTGCCTCCAGCTGTTGCAAAACTACAACGGTGATTGTTGCAGTTTTACAACAGCCTTGAGACACATTGGTTGCGAAACCGAGTTTGTTACCTAACTCAGTGTTTTGCAACCAGTGTGCCTCCAGCTGTTGCAAAAATGCAACTCCCAGCATGCACTGAGAGACTGTACATGCTGGGAGTTCTAGTTTTGCAACAGCTGGTTGCACACTGGTTGCGAAACACTGAGTTAAGTAACAGACTCTCAGTGTTTCGCAACCAATGTGCCTCCAGCTGTTACATAACTACAACTCCCAACATGTATGGTCTGTCAGTGCATGCTGGGAGTTGTAGTTTTGCATCAGCTGAAGGTCCCCCCGCCATGTAAATGTACAGGGTACATTCAAATGGGCGAGTTTTCTGCTGCAAGTTTTCGATATGGCAAATTTTCCGCCGCAGCTCAAACTCCCAGCGAGAAACTCACTGTAAACCCACCCGTGTGAATGTATCCTAAAAACACTACACTACACAAAATAAAAAGTAAAACACTACATATACTCAGTCCCCCCCCCCCCCCCCCCCCCCAATAAAACCGGAGCCTCCAGCTGTTGAAAAACAACAACTCCCAGTATTGCTGGACAGCCACTGACTGTCCAGGCATGCTGGGAGTTTTGCAACAGCTGAAGAAACCCCATTTTGGAAACACTGCCATAGGGTATTTTTGTGGTGGATTCAAATCCCCAATTTAAGCCTCAAATGCGCATGGCGCTCTCTCTCTCTTTGGAGCCCTGTCGTATTACAAGGAAACAGTTTAGGGCCACATATGGGGTACCTCTGTACTCGAGAGAAATTGCATTACAAATTTTGGGGGGCTTTTTCTCCTTTTACCCCTTATGAAAAGGTAAAGTTGGGGTCGCCACCAGCATGTTAGTGTAAAAAATAATAATTTTTACACTATCATGCTGGTGTTGTCCCATACTTTTAATTTTCACAAGCGGTAAAAGGAAAAAAAAGACCCCCAAAATTTGTAACGCAACTTCTCCTGAGTACAGAACTACCCCATATGTGGGCTTAAAGTGCTCTGCGGGCACACAACATCGCTCAGGAGTGAGAGTGTGCCGTGTACATTTGAGGTCCAAATTGGTGATTTGCACAGGGGTGGCTGATTTTACAGCAGTTCTGACATAAAGAAAAAACAATAAATACCGATATGACCCCATTTTGGAATCTACACCCCTCACGGAATGTAACAAGGGGTATAGTGAGCCTTAACACCCCACAGGTGTGTGACAAATTTTCGTTAAAGTTGGATGTGAAAATGAAAAAAAAAATGTTTTCACTAAAATGCTTGTGTTACCCTACATTTTTCATTTTCACAAGGGAGAATAGGAAAAAAGCCCCCCAAAATTTGTATCCCCATTTCTTATGAGTAAGAACATACCCCATGCCCCATTACATGTGGATGTAAAGTGCTCTGCGGGCGAACTACAATGCTCAGAAGGGAAGGAGCGCCATTGGGCTTTTGGAGAGAGAATGTGTCTGAAATTGAAGGCCATGTGTGTTTACAAAGCCCCCATAGTTCCAGAACAGTGGACCCCCCCCCAACGTGATCCCATTTTGGAAACTACACCCCTCACTTAATGTAATAAGGGTTGCAGTGAGCATTTACACCCCACAGGTATCTGACAGATTTTTGGAACAGTGGTCTGTTAAAATGAAAAATTTTATTTTTCATTTGCACAGCCCACTGTTCCAAAGATCTGTCAAACGCCAGTGAGGTGTAAATGTTCACTGCACCCTTATTAAATTCTGTGAGGGGTGTAGTTTCCAAAATGGGGTCACATGTGGGGGGGGGTTCACTGTTCTGGCACCACAGGGGACTTTGTAAACGCACATGGCCTCCCACTTCTATTCCAACCAAATTCTCTCACCAAAAGCCCAATGGCTCTCCTTCTCTTCTGAGCATTGTAGTTCGCCTGCAGAGCACTTTACATCCACATATGGGGTATTTCCATACTCAGGGGTTACAAATTTCGGGAGGCCTTTTCTCCAATTACCCCTTGTGAAAATGAAAAATTTGGGGTAACACCAGCATTTTAGTGAAAAAAAAAATCAAATTTTTCATTTTCACGTCCAATTTTAGTGGATATTTGTCAAGCACCTGTTGGGTGTTAAGGCTCACTGTGCCCATTGTTATGTTCCTTGAGGGGTGTAGTTTCCAAAATAGTATGCCGTGTTGTTTTTTATTTATTTTTGCTGTTCTGGCACCATAGGGGCTTCCTAAATGCAACATGCCCGCCAAAAACCCTTTCAGCAAAATTTGCTTTCCAAAAGCCAAATGCTACTTCTTCTCTTCTGAGCATTGAAGTGCGTCTGCAGTGCACTTGACGTCCACACATGGGGTTACAAATTTTGGGGGGAATTTTCTCCTATAACCCCTTGTAAAAATAAAAAATTTGGGGGAAAGCCAGCATTTTTGTGAAAAAATTATTTCATTTACACATCCGACTTTAACGAAAAATCGTCAAACACCTGTGGGGTGTTAAAGGATAGGGGATAAGATGCCTGACCACGGGAGTCCCGCTGCTGGGGACCCTCGTGATCTTGCACGTGGCAACCCGTTTGTAATCAGTCCCCGGAGCGTGTTCGCTCCGGGACTGATTACGGGGGACCACAGGGTGGGCGGTGTGTGACGTCAAGCCCGTGCCCCCGTGTGATGTCACGCTCCGCCCCTCAATGCATGACTACGGGAGGGTGCGTGACAGCTATCATAGGCTTGCAATGAAAAGAACTATACAACTTCCTGTGAAGCATACAGAAGCTGATAAATACTGGAAGGATTAAAGGGGTACTCGGGTGGAAAACTTTTTGTTTTTAAATCAACTAGTGCCAGAAAGTTAAACAGATTTGTAAATTACTTCTATTAAAAAATATTTATCCTTCCAGTACTTATTAGCTTCTGAATACTACAGAGGAAATTATTTTCTTTTTGGACTCAGTGCTCTCTGCTGACATCTCTGTCCATTTTAAGAAGTGTCCAGAGTAGGAGAAAATCCTCATAGCAAACATATGTTGCTCTGCTTTTACCAATTATTCTGATTCCGAGATAGTTTTTTCTTGACATATTCTACTTTAACACAGTGGTAAATTTTCGTTGTTACTTGCATCCTTTCTTGGTGAAAAATCCCCAAATTTCATGAAAATATAGAAAATGTAGCATTTTTCTAACTTTGAAACTCTCTGCTTGTAAGGAAAATGGATGTTCCGTATAAATTATATATTGATTCACATATACAATATGTCTATTTTATATTTGCATCATAAAGTAGACATGTTTTTACTTTTGGAAGACATCAGGGGGCTTCAAAGTATAGCAGCAATTTTCCAATTTTTCTCAAAATTCCAACATTTTTATTTTTCAGGGACCAGTACCATTTTGAAGTGGATTTTAGGGGGTCTTCATATTAGAAATACCCCATAAATGACCCCATTATAAAAACTGCACCCCCCCCAAAGTATTCAAAATGACATTCAGAAAGTTTGTTAACCCTTTAGGTGTTTCACAGGAATAGCAGCAAAATTCAAAATCTTAATTTTTTACGCTCGCATGTTCTTGTAGACCCAGTTTTTGAAATTTTACAACGAGTAAAAGGAGAAAAAGCCCCCAAAATTTTTAACCCAATTTCTCTCTGTGTAAGGAAATATCTCATATGTGGATGTCAAGTGCTCTGTGGGTGCAATACAAGGCTCAGAAGGGAAGGAGCGACAATGGGATTTTGGAGAGTGAGTTTTTCTGAAATGGTTTTTGGGGGGCATGTCACATTTAGAAGCCCCTATGGTGCCAGAACAGCAAAAAAAACAACAGGGCATTCTATTTTGGAAACTTCACCCCTCAAGCAATGTAACAAGGGGTCCAGTGAGCCTTAAAGAGGTACTCTGGTGCTTAGACATCTTATCCCCTATCCAAAGGATAGGGGATAAGATGCCTGACCGCGGGAGTCCCGCCGCTGGGGACCCTCGTGATCTTGCACGCGGCACCCATTTGTAATCAGTCCCCGAAGCGTGTTCACTCCGGGACTAATCACGAGGGACCACAGGGCGGGCGGTGTGTGACATCACACTCCGCCCCTCAATGCAAGCCTATGGGAGGGGGCATGATAGCTGTCACGCCCCCTCCCGTAGTCATGCATTGAGGGGCGGAGCGTGACATCACACGGGGGGGCGGAGGTGTGACGTCACACGCCGCCCGCCCTGTGGTCGCCCGTAATCAGTCCCGGAGCGAACACGCTCCAGGGACTGATTACAAACGGGGTGCTGCGTGCAAGATCACGAGGGTCCCCAGCGGCGGGACTCCCGCGGTCATGCATCTTATCCCCTATCCTTTGGATAGGGGATAAGATGTCTAAGCACCGGAGTACCCCTTTAAGGCTCACTGGACCCCTTGTTACGTTCCTTGAGGGGTGACGTTTCCAAAATAGTATGCCCTGTTGTTGTTTTTTTGCTGCTCTAGCACCACAGGGGCTTCCTAAATGTGACATGCCCCCCAAAAACCATTTCAGAAAAACTCACTCTCCAAAATCCCATTGTCGCTCCTTCCCTTCTGAGCCTTGTATGGCACCCACAGAGCACTTGACAGCCACATATGAGATATTTCCTTACTCGAGAGAAATTGGGTTACAAATTTTGGGGGCTTTTTCTCCTTTTACTCCTTGTAAAATTTCAAAAACTGGGTCTATTTTGAATTTTCTCCTTCACCCTGCTGCTATTCCTGTGAAATACCTAAAGGGTTAACAAACTTTCTGAATGTCATTTTGAATACTTTGGGAGGGGGGGGGGGGTACAGTTTTTATAATGGGGTCATTTATGTGGTATTTGTAATATGAAGACCCCTAAAATCCACTTCAAAATGGAACTGGTCCCTGAAAAATTCAGATTTTGAAAATGTTGTGAAAAATTGGAAAATTGCTGCTGAACTTTGAAGCCCTCTGGTGTCTTCCAAAAGTAAAAACAGGTCAACTTTATGATTCAAACATAAAGTAGACATATTGTATATGTGAATCAATATATAATTTATTTGGAATATCCATTTTCCTTACAAGCAGAGAGTTTCAAAGTTAGGCAAATGCTAAATTTTCTATATTTTCATGAAATGTTGGGATTTTTCACCAAGAAAGGATGCAAGTAACAATGAAAATTTACCACTGTGTTAAAGTAGAATATGTCAAGAAAAAACTATCTCGGAATCAGAATAATCGGTAAAAGCAGAGCAACATATGTTTGCTATGGGGATTTTCTCCTACTCTGGACACTTCTTAAAATGGACAGAGATGTCAGCAGAGAGCACAAAGTCCAAAAAGAAAAGAATTTCCTCTGTAGTATTCAGCAGCTAATAAGTACTGGAAGGATAAATATTTTTTAATAGAAGTAATTTACAAATCCGTTTAACTTTCTGGCACTAGTTGATTTAAAAACAAAACGTTTTCCACCGGAGTACCCCTTTAATCCTTCCAGTATTTATCAGCTTATGTATGCTTCACAGGAAGTTGTATAGTTATTTTCAGTCTGACCACAGTGTTCTCTGCTGACACCCCTGTTCTATTTAAAAATCTTAATCCTTCCAGTACTTATCAGCTGCTGTATGCTCCAGAGGATGTTTTATAGTTGTATAGCTGACACCCCTGTCCATGTCAGGAACTGTCCAGAGCAGGATAAGTTTTCTATGGGGATTTGCTCCTACTCTGGACAGTTCCTGACATGGACAGAGGTGTCAGCTATACAACTATAAAACATCCTCTGGAGCATACAGCAGCTGATAAGTACTGGAAGGATTAAGATTTTTAAATAGAAGTCATTTTCAAATGTGTTTAACTTTGTGGCACCAGTTTGATAAAAAAAAATAAAGTTTTCCATCAGAGTACCCCTTTAACCTAGGAGATCGGTACTGTCAGACATGGCGGTTCAATCTAGAAACAACTCTGATAATGTCTTTGATTGGCCCCTCAGTGGACCTCAGACTGGGCAGAAGGGGTACTTTTCAACAGGAAAGTGTCCCTAAACATACAGCCAAAGCACAGGAGAGACCGCTCTGTGAATGTCCTTGCATGGCCCAGGCAGAGGTCTGACTTGAACTCAGTCGAACATCTCAGGAGAGACTTGAAAATGGCTTCCACCAATGGTCTCTATCCAATCTGACAGAGCTTGAGAGGATCTGCAGAGGACAAAGGCAGAAAGTCCCCATATTCATGTTTGCAAAAGTTATGGCATCATCCCTAAGTAGACTGGAGGCTGTGATCACTGCCAAAGGTACTTCAACGTAGTCCTGAGAAAGGGTCTGAATACTAATGTCTGTGAAATATTTTTGTTTTTCCTTTTCAATACATTAGGAAAGACTTGGCCCTCATTTACTATTCTAAACCAGACTTGTTTTGTCGGGTTTTTTTGTCGCATCTTTGTCTGTGACATGTCGCAGACATCGTGCGCCTGTCTGCGACACGATGCAACATTTTTTCCCGACGGACCCGATTTGGATTCTCCCAACCCCGAAAAAGGGGCGTAACCCGACATTTCTGAGCTTTCCCACATATTTATAAAGCTTTCCAACCCAAATTTGTTGAATTGTTGTGGATTTTTTCCCGACAACCCAGAGGAGTTGGAAACCAAAACCAAAAAGATGCACATGCGACAAACAAGATGCAACATAATAATAATAAATACCAGGGGAAAAAAGCAGTCGGGTAAGAAAGCAAGATAGACTTACAACCCGATTTTCTAAGTAAATGAGGGCCATTCTGTTTTCACTTGTAAGACTACTGTAGTTCAAGGGGTACTCCACTGCTCAGCGAACATGGAACGTGACGTCATGCCCCCTCAATGCAAATCTATGGGAGGGGGCGTGACAGCCATTACACCCCCTCCCATAGACTTGCATTGAGGGGGCGGGGGTGACATCATGAGGGGGGGGGGGGCTATGATGTCACGAGCTCCTGGCGCCGGCTTCAGCGTTCAGAACATTTTATTCCAAACGCTGAGCAGTGGAGTACCCCTTTAAATATAGGTAAGAATTACAGCATATGTGATTACAAAATGCCACCAGGTGGCAGTGCAGGAATCTTCTATTTAAAGTGTATAAGAGGTGCCTTAAATATTCTATAGTTTATTTCTCTCTCTTCTCTTGGTGCACCAAAAGGTCCAAGTGATATTTTACATGAACTCCATTTCTTGTATAATAAAACATTAGTAAATTCTGTTCTTCAGATAACTTATTTCATTGTCATATTATCATGCTACATTTCCATCTTGCTAGAATATACCATCACTTTATGATCTGTGAGGTCTAACTTCTGGGACCCTCACAGATCCTGAAAATAAGGGTGATGTAGAGCTATGTCCCTTTGCACAGTGACATCACCAGCCACCCTATTAAATGGATCTTCCCTTCAGTTTCTTGCACAGTAGGGCCACAGACTGCACAAGTGTTAAAGCTCCTTTATTCTCAGGATGGATGGGGGTCCCAGATGTTGGACCCTGACAATCATAAAGTCATGGCATATACACTTAACAAATAATAAAAATAATGCACCAAGAAGGAGTTGTTGAAATATATAAAACTTTATACAGTGGTCCATCAACATACAGTGGTAATTTGTTCCAAATGAACCATTGTTAGTTGAAACCATCGTATGTTGAGGAATTCGTGCAATGATAAGTATAGGAAGTTATGTCGCCCTCCATCGCTGTCACCGAGTCCCCGCCACTCCAGAACATCACTGCTGCCCGGGATCGTCGCTCTTCATCACCGTCATCACGTAGCTGCGCACGTCGCTCCTATTGGATGACGGGACAGCGTGCGCGGCGATGTGATGACGACGAAGGAGAGCGACGGCCATGCAGGGGATCCTGAAGAGGACGGTCCGGAGCACCGGGGACAGGTGAGTGATCATCACCTCAGCACGTGGGGTACCTTAAACGGCTATCCGGCGGCAGCTGAAGCAGTCTGCGCTGCCGGATAGCCGTTTATGCGATGGCCTCAACATACAAAAGAATCATATGTTGATGCTGCCTTCAACATGCAATGGCTTCTGAGAGGCCATCGTATGTTGAAATTATCGTATGTCGGAGCCATCGTAGGTCGGGAGGTCACCGTATGTGTGAAGGTAACAATGATATATGTAAGCGACTACAACAAAATAATAAGTCTATTGGGTAAAACTGTATAACTGAAGGAGACTCTAGTATCTTGAGTAGAGATGAGCGAACTTACAGTAAATTCGATTCGTCACAAACTTCTCGGCTCGGCAGTTGATGACTTTTCCTGCATAAATTAGTTCAGCTTTCCGGTGCTCCGGTGGGCTGGAAAAGGTGGATACAGTCCTAGGAGACTCTTTCCTAGGAATGTATCCACCTTTTCCAGCCCACCGGAGCACCTGAAGGCTGAACTAATTTACGCAGGAAAAGTCATCAACTGCCGAGAAGTTCGTGACGAATCGAATTTACTGTAAGTTCGCTCATCTCTAATCTTGAGCTAAAAGGCTATGTTGTGAGTCCACCATAACGTTGTGGCTATCTTTTGGGAAATGGCTATTTCCTGTTGGAAATCCCTCAATCAAACTACAAGTCCCATAATACCTTGTTTGTAAGTGTGAGGTAATTTTTCTCCCTCCCACACATCAGTCATCCCACCCATTGAAGCACAGGGGTGCTGACTTCCATGTTCTGCTGTGAATCTTAGATCAATGTTTTCAAACCAGTGTGCCTTCAGCTGTTGCAAAACTACAGTTCACTGCAGAATGATCTCCCCTCCCCACCCAGTAATTTTGGATGCTGTTAAAAATAAACATTGTGGCAAAGATCACATAAGAATTACGAGACCACTATGAAACACAGGTACAGACACTATATTATGAACTACATTAACTTTACAGCCCCTGTAGCATAGTCAAATAAAATCCTGGAATACCCCTTTAACCACTCTTCAAAGTATCTATAACCCTGTTACAAATCTTTGTGTCATAAGCAAAAAGCCACACTTCACCATCAAGACCTTTAAAATTGATCCCAGTACAGATCCCTGAGGTCCCCACTGGCAACAAGACCTTGCTCTGAATATTCTCCAACCTTCTGTTGTCTGTCACTCAGCCACTGCCTAATCCAGTAATTCCCACCCTTGAATTTTTTTTTTTACACTTAATTTCCCGTCCCAGCCTGCACGCCTGTGACTCACGGCGCTGCAGGGGGGGAACGAAAGCCAGCGTGCGCACTGCGCACACAGCATCCCCCAGCGTCCAGCCAAAAATGGAAAATGGTGCCCTGCCCCACTGAAGAGGGGAAGATGCCGTGGAACTGCAAGCTGCACTGGATTCCCGTGCCGGCTTGCTTAAGGTACTGTACCCTTACCACCCCTTTTCAACCCTATCCAACCCCCCCCCCCCATCACCCATATCCACCCCCGTCATCCCTGTCAGTCTTGTCCACCCCCCCAGTCCATCCCTGTCACCCATGTTCACCTCCCCCGTCCACCCCCCCCAGTCTACCCTGTCACCCATGTCCACCCCTTTTACCCCATTGCCATCCTTGTCCACACACCTGTTCACTCCCCCCCTCCCATGTCCATCCCCCCTATCATCCATGGCCATCCCTCTGTCACCCCTGTCCATCCCCCTGTCACCCACGTCCCCCCCCCCAGTCTACCCATCTGTCACCCATGTCCACCCCCTATTCACCCCTCTGACCCCGTTTACCCCTGTCTCCCATGTCCACCCCCAGTCTACCACTCTGTCACCCATGTCTACCCCCCTATTTACCCCTCTGTCCCTTTGTCACTCCTGTCCACCCCTCTTTTACCCCTTTGTCACCCCCCTCTCCACCTCTCTGTCAACCATCTCCACCTTGACCACCCCCCTATCCACCTCTCTGTCACCCGTCCATCCACGTCACCCATGTTCACTCTCCATTGTCTACCCCTCTGACCACATCCTTCTCACCCATGTCCACCCCCTATTCACCCCTCTGTCACCCCTGTCCACCCCTCTGTCACCTATGTACACTCTTCTACACCCATCTGTCACCCATGTACACCTCTCTACTCTCTAGACCCTTCTGTTACCTCGTACACCTGTCACCCATGTACACTCCTCGACACCTCTCTGCTACCCCATGTACACTTTTTTACACCCATCTGTCACCCATGTACACTCCTTTACACCCCGTCACCCATGTACATTCTTCTACACCCCTCTGTCACCAATGTACACCACTCTGTTACCCCCTACACCTCTCTGTCACCCATGTACACTCTTCTACACCCGGTCACCCCACTGTCACCCATGCACACTCTGCCACCCATGTAAACTCTTCTAGACCCCTCTGTCACCTATGTACAGTCTTCTACACCTGTCACACATGTACACCCCTCTGTCACCCCTACACCCCTGTACACTCCTCTACACCCCTCTGCCACCCATGTACACTCTTCTACACCCATCTGTCACCCATGTACACTCCTCTACACCCCTACGTCACCCATGTACACTCCTCTACACCCCCGTCACCCATGTACACCCCTCTACACCATCTGTCACCCATGTACACCCGTTTCCCATGTACACTCCTCTACACCCCTCTGTCACCCATATACACTCCTCTACACCCCTATGTCACCCATGTACCCTCCTCTACACCCCTATGTCACCCATGTACACTCCTCTACACCTTCTGCCACCCATGTACACTCTTCTACACCCCTCTGTCACCCATGTAGAAAAAAGTGCAGAGCCTAACAGGTTTGTTTTGCAGGTTTAATGGTGAAGAATTGTGGCTGGAAGAAATTGTCATGATGGCCGGGGCTGATGGAGAAGAAAAGGGAACAACGCTAATTAGCGAAGACGTCATTTGTGAGTTGCTGTCTAAAGCAGAACTGTAATCTATAAACCCACAGATAAATAGATATTGTGCATTGCCTTTTTTTTTTTTTTTATCTACTCATTGTGCTTTTCCTTTTTTTTTTTTTTTATCTACTCAAAAATCAAAGATCCAAACTCATTTTTAGTGCAGAATGAGTCTTGGTTCACATTTAGTATTATGTTCAGAATTTTAGCCAAAATACTTTGTGTGAACCTAACCGAAGGCGTCATACCTTGATAGAGATGCAGTTCTGTACTAGAGAGCTGTGGGAAAGAAAAACAACAATAATTCCACATTCATATTTTGGGGGGAGGAGTAGATTGGGCACAGGTGTATAAATCTTAGCTTGGGACTCTTATCGAGAGCTTGCTCTTCTGAGTGTTGCTGTGTAAGAGGGGGTGTGAAAGAGGAGTTTCAAAAACAGGAGTTTGAAAGCAGGAGGTTGAGATCGCTGTGAGTGTTAATTTCTGAACCCACAAGGTCTACAAAAAATTTTAAGTGTCATTTTGACTGTCTGTTTTTTCCTATACAATTGTGAAATCCCCATAACTAGATGGCCTCCATGTTGGAAAATGCAGTCCAATGTACATCCTGTTCAATGTATGCAATCCTTGAACAACAGTTTGAGGGTGCATATTGTTGTGCGAGATGTGTGCTAGTTGTCCGTTTGGAAGCCCAGATCCTGCATCTAGAGGGGCGACTGGCAACAATGAGAAGCATTAACAACATGGAGAGGAGTCTCGTGCTCACTGAGCAGGCACTCTCGGGAATAGAGGTGGGGGAGGACAGTGGGACGGAGTTGCAGGACAGTCAGGCAGTTAGCTGGGTTACAGTTAGAAAGAGGGGTAGGGGAAAAAGTGTCAGGGAGGCTAGTCCTGAACTGGCACACCCCAACAAGTTTGCCCGCTTGGCAGATGAGGGGGATGCCATTACAGAGCTAGCAGAACTGCAGCAGGATACCGCCTCTGACCGCCAGGGGGGTGTTTGCTCCAGTAAGGAGGGAGGGAGGAGTACAGGGCAGGACAGACAGGTACTAGTGGTGGGGGACTCAATTATTAGGGGGACAGACAGGGCAATCTGTCACAAAGACCGGGATCGCCGAACAGTGTGTTGTCTGCCTGGCGCACAAGTTCGGCACATCGCGGATCGGGTTGACAGGTTGCTGGGCGGGGCTGGAGAGGACCCAGCAGTCATGGTACATATTGGCACCAATGAGGCAGCGGGAGATCAGGGAGGTAAACAAGTGGCTCAGAAGCTGGTGTATGAAGGAAGGGTTTGGGTTCATGGAGAACTGGGCTGACATCGCTGTCGGTTACCGGCTCTACCGTAGGGACGGGCTGCACCTCAATGGGGAGGGTGCAGCTTTGCTTGGGGAGAAGATGGCTAGACAGGTGGAGGAGTGTTTAAACTAGGGACTTGGGGGGAGGGAGCCTACAGCAAAGAGGGGGAAGATAGTGTAGATAGAGAGGTGGGAATTATAAATGTACCTGGGGGTGGAGCGGAGGGAGGGGTTAGAATAGTTAATAGGAATAGGCTTCATAGCAAAATAGAACTTACACCCTTGAATCCCATTAACCCCAATAACATAAAGGATGGAAATGTAAAGTGTATGTTCACAAATGCCAGAAGCCTAGCAAATAAAATGGGGGAGCTTGAGGCCTTGATACTGGAGGAACATATTGATATAGTTGGGGTCACTGAGACATGGCTGGACTCCTCGCATGACTGGGCTGTCAATCTGCAGGGGTTTACATTGTTTCGAAAGGATAGAATGAACAGAAAAGGTGGTGGAGTCTGTCTGTATGTAAGAAGTGGTATGAAAGTCAGTGTGAATGATGCCATAGTGTGTGATGATTTTGAGGAGGTGGAATCACTGTGGGTAGAATTACAAAAGGAGGGAAATACTGAAAAAATAATATTTGGGGTAATCTACAGACCCTCTAATATCACTGAAGAGATAGAAGGTCGGCTGTATAAACAAATAGAGAGGGCCGCCCGGGCAGGTACAGTAGTAATAATGGGAGATTTTAACTATCCAGATATAGATTGGGGTCCGGGGTTGGCTAAAACTACAAAGGGGCGTCAATTCCTAAATTTATTGCAGGATAATTTTATGGGCCAGTTTGTGGAGGACCCAACAAGAAGTGATGCCTTGTTGGATCTGATCATTTCCAACAACGCAGAGCTGGTTGGTAATGTAACTGTGCGGTAAAACCTTGGTAATAGCGACCACAATATAGTTACTTTTGACTTAAAATGTAGAAAACAAAGACAGGCGGGGAAGGCAAAAACATATAACTTTAAAAAGGCAAACTTCCCTGGGCTGAGAGCTGCACTACAGGACATAGACTGGGGGGAGGTGTTGTCAAATACTGATACAGAAGGTAAATGGGACATATTTAAATCAACTCTAAATAACTATACAGCTAAATATATACCAAAGGGGAACAAATATAAACGATTAAAACTAAATCCTACATGGCTGACAAATGATGTTAAAAGAGCAATAAACAACAAAAAAATAGCCTTTAAAAAATACAAATCTGATGGGTCAGCGATAACATTTAAACAGTACAAAGAGCTTAATAAAATCTGTAAAAATGTAATAAAAACAGCAAAAATTCAAAACGAGAGACAGGTGGCCAAAGAAAGCAAAACTAATCCTAAATATTTTTTATATATATAAATGCAAAAAAACCAAGGACAGAGCATGTAGGACCCCTTAATAATGATAATGGGGAGGTTGTCACAGGCGATCAAGAGAAAGCGGAGCTACTGAATGGGTTCTTTAGTTCTGTATACACTATGGAAGAAGGAGCTGACATTGGCCAGGTCAGTGCTGGTAACACATCATGTAATGTACTGAACTGGCTTAATGTAGAGATGGTACAAGGTAAGTTAAGTAATATAAATGTAAGCAAATCTCCAGGGCCAGATGGATTGCACCCAAGAGTTCTTAGAGAGGTAAGTTCAGTAATATCTGTACCCCAGTTCATGATATTTAGAGATTCTCTGGTGTCTGGTATTGTGCCAAGGGACTGGCGCAAGGCGAATGTGGTGCCAATCTTCAAAAAGGGCTCTAGGTCTTCCCCAGGAAACTATAGACCGGTAAGTTTAACGTGCATTGTGGGTAAATTGTTTGAAGGACTTATAAGGGATTACATACAGGAATACATAGGGGATAATAGTATTATAAGTGATAGCCAGCATGGGTTTACTAAGGATAGAAGTTGTCAAACCAATCTAATTTGCTTTTATGAAGAGGTGAGTAGAAGCCTTGACAGAGGAATGGCTGTGGATATAGTGTTTCTGGATTTTGCTAAAGCATTTGATACTGTCCCTCATAGACGTCTGACAGGTAAGTTAAGGTCTTTGGGTTTGGAAATTTTAGTTTGTAACTGGATTGAACACTGGCTCATGGATCGTACCCAGAGAGTGGTGGTCAATGATTCGTACTCTGATTGGTCCCCAGTAATTAGTGGTGTACCCCAAGGTTCAGTACTGGGCCCGCTGTTGTTTAATTTATTTATTAATGATATAGAGGATGGTATTAACAGCTCTGTTTCTATCTTTGCAGATGACACTAAGCTTTGTAGCACGGTACAGTCTATAGAGGATGTGTATAGGTTACAAGATGACTTGGATAGACTAAGTGTCTGGGCATCCACTTGGCAAATGAGGTTCAATGTGGATAAATGTAAAGTTATGCATCTGGGTACTAATAACCTGCATGCGTCGTATGTCTTAGGGGGGATTAAACTGTCAGAGTCACTGGTAGAGAAGGATCTGGGTGTACTTGTAGATCACAGACTACAGAATAGCATGCAATGTCAGGCTGCTGCTTCCAAAGCCGTCAGGATATTGTCATGTATCAAAAGAGGCATGGACTCGAGGGACAGGGACATAATACTACCCCTTTATAAAGCATTGGTACGGCCTCACCTGGAAGTTTTGGGCACCTGTCCATAAAAGGGACACTGCGGAGTTGGAAAGGGTGCAGAGACGCGCGACTAAACTAATATGGGGCATGGATCATCTTAGCTATGAGGAGCGATTAAAGGAGTTACAATTGTTTAGTCTTGAGAAGAGACGTTTAAGGGGGGATATGATAAACGTATATAAGTATATTAATGGCCCATACAAAAAATATGGAGAAAAACTGTTCCAGGTTAAACCCCCCCAAAGGACGAGGGGGCACTCCCTCCGTCTGGAGAAGAAAAAGTTTAGTCTCAAGGGGCGACACGCCTTCTTTACCGTGAGGACTGTGAATTTATGGAACGGTCTACCTCAGGAACTGGTCACAGCAGGAACAATTAACAGCTTTAAAACAGGATTAGATACATTCCTGGAACAAAATAACATTAATGCTTATGAAGAAAAATAAAATCCCATCCCTTCCCCAATATCCCGCCACACCCCTACCCCTTAATTCCCTGGTTGAACTTGATGGACATATGTCTTTTTTCGACTGTACTAACTATGTAACTCTCAGCTCCATATTGTCTTCTAAACCAATTTCCCTTATGCCCTAAGTCAGCAGAACATGTGGAAAATGTATCCTCCCTGCAAGCTAGTAAGACAGGTGGAATTTTCATGGATACAGCTTTAGCCTATATAATGAGCCCCAAGCTCAAGACCCATCATGCTTTTTTCTGTAGGACATGTGGTGCGTGTATTTCTGTGGTATAGCTTTAAAAATGGCTCCTATTCTCCCACTACTTTCAAGCCTTCCAAGGTAGTGTTCTACAACCAGGGTGACTCTAGTTGTTGCAAAACTATGACTCCCAGCATGCCCAGCCAAAATCTGTTTGAGCATGCTGGGAGTTGTAGTTTTGCAACACCAGGAGGCACCCTGGTTGTGGAACACTGCCAGGGAAGCCTCAGCACGTGCGGAGCCTTCCCGTGCTGAGCCTGCGGAATGCTGCGCTCCACTCCTCAGCTCGAACCTGAGGGGCGGGCGGCGTCTTTTGGCGGGTTGCGCTCATGCGCACTAGAAGATGCCAGCCCTCCCCGCTAGACCTCTCATGAGCCACCGCGCTTTTAAAGCTGCGGTGGCAAATTAAATAGAAAATCGGGCACGGAATTTGACCCTGGGCTATTTGAGGGACACCCTTGGCTAAAGCCCCGTTTGTCCCCCCCCTAACGACGCCCCTGCTTGTCCTTTAGCCGTGATGGCAGCATTTGATGTATGGACTGGACAAGCATTTTATGCTCTTCCCAGGAGCCTATAGTATAACTCTTGCTGCCTCTGAATTCAGGCATCTGGCTCTGTGTTGGAGGTTAGTTTGGGGGTAGGAAAGTGTTGTATTTCCTCTCTCCAGGCAGGAGTAAAGTTATGCGCGCGTTAGCCCTCTTCCTGCTTCTATTACAGTCCTGTTTTTCCCTGGCATGTGTTAGGTTGCAGTGCTTTCCATCTTCTCTATTGGCTGTGTGCACTGTTCCTCTTACACATTAGGCGGCAGGCCTTGTTCCTCAGGGCACTTTAACAGACTGTGCTGCTCAGTAAGCTTTTTGCTGCTGCACTTGTCTACTGTGCAAACTGTTAGGCTTTGCTGCCATCTTCTGCCCAATTGGTGTATTACACCTGTAAGAGCACTGCATCTTTTTAGGCAGTTTTTTTTTACATGGGTATGAAAAGATGAAGTGTTTCATGTGTAAACCTCGGATAGCTTACTCTTGGTGAGAGATGTAGTATAGGTCAAGATGTTTGTCCACTCTTCAATACAAGAGCTCAAGGATGAATTTGAGTCCTCCTTTGACTAGCTTTCTTAAGGGACAACCCATTGTCAAAAACAGTAGACTACATGTCTTTGGCTTTATCGAGCCATATATATGTTTCTATATTGATACTAAGACACTTATAGGTTTCTTACTTTAGATTGTAAGTTCCTTCTATTTAGATTATCAATCAGGTAATAGGTCTTCTGATTCTGCAGGACAATCCTTCATCTTCTGTTAGTGTCTAGCTGTTAAGATCTAGCATGCGTTCTACTTCAATATACTGTATAGCCAAGACAATCGCCTCCTCTCCATTGACCCTAATAGATGGAAGACAGCATCCAATATTTCAACAGGATTTCAGATTGAAGAGACTATATCTAGTGCCTGCAGTTAGACCTTACCTCAGGGTATAAGGGCTCATTCTACTTGTCACCTCTGTAGCTGACAGATCATCTTTTTCCATATAACATATATGTAGTGCAGCCTCTCCTAACATGACAGACTATAGGAAAGATCTCCAGAGGAGGTGGCTTTTGGGCGCTCGATTTTGAGAATAATGGTTAGTGTCCCTCCCTAAGATTTTCTTATTACATCCCACATGTTGTGCTGTTGAATGAGGACATAAGGGAAGTGCTGGTTTTGACATAAACCTTGTTTTCCTTAGTCCGTTTAGTAGCACATTTGTCCCTCATTAGTTGGTAGGTAGGTACTTGTATTATATTCGCTCAGCCTTTATCCTTTAAAATTACTGTGTTGAGTTATTATGAAACACTTATACAGTCTGTGCACTCACTACATTACATTGTAGCAGAGTGTCATTTCTTCAGTTTGGCCACATGAAAAGATGTAAAATATTTACAAAAACTTACTAAGGCCAGGTTCCCATGGTCATTCTCTCCCGTCCCGCTATTCTCCAGTCCTTTCTGCTAAATGGACCATATTAACAAACGGATGCAAGGGGATGCTATTTAAGCGGCATCCTTTTGCGTGCGTTTGTATCCTTTTATTGTCCTTTTTTAATTTTTTTCTGGCTACTTCTAGGTTGCTACCACCTATACGACTTTTATACCTGCAATTGACAAAGGGAGATTACCCTCCCAAAACACGTTTTTGCCTGTCTGTCGCTGTATACAGTACTTTTATGGTTTTATTGCAAGCTTTCAATAAAGGCACTTTTGGGTGGAAGCGTTGTTGCAGTGTTTTTCCTACATACATTATATGAATCCACTACGGATCTCTGCCAAGGTTCCGTCTTCAGCACTGCTGGCCTGCATACAACCCAACTTTCTCGGACGTCACTACTAGTGACATATCTCCTCCCAGAGGAACCCTGCACGGACATACCGTGCGGTTATACCAGGCGTTGCTGGCTACACTTTTTGCTCTTCTCTACTACCTCCGTTATGTCATGCCTATTCTAAAATCCATTCAAGCTTTTTGCAAGCGGTTATAAATTGTTGTCATCGGGAATGTTTTACAATCCTTTGTCATCCGTTTACACCCGTTTGGTTTCTATTCCATTTTCTTTACAGGAAAAAGAGCGTGCATGCAGTATTTTTTTTTTCATAAAAAAACTGAAGAGAAATAGATATAATTGAACATTTGAAGTCAATGGGAAACAGATGAGCCTTTAATGTCATCCGTTTGCATCTGTTTTTTCCAATCAGTTTTTGATCCGTTATTACTTCTGATCTTGCTCAGAAAAGGTGGTAGCAACCTGGAAGTAGCCAGACAAAAAAAAACAAAAAAAAACGACTGATGCAAAAGGATGCCACTTAAACAGCATCCCTTTGCATCCGTTTGTTAATATGGTCCATTTAGCAGCAATGACTGGAGAATAGCGGGACAGGAGAGAACGGCCATGTGAACCTGGCCTTAGTAAGTACATCCCCTCACATTTTTGAAAATATTTTACACCTTTTAATGTTACAAAACTGAACAAATTACACTCAGCTATAATGTAATGTAGTGAGTGCACAGACTGTATAAGTGTTTCAAAATAACACCCAGGAATTTTATAGGA
The DNA here is from genome assembly GCF_029499605.1 of Hyla sarda. Classification (NCBI taxonomy): domain Eukaryota; kingdom Metazoa; phylum Chordata; class Amphibia; order Anura; family Hylidae; genus Hyla; species Hyla sarda. The sequence continues at coordinate 225,440,244 of NC_079193.1, forward strand.
TAAAGCCTGAGCGAATATAATACGACTTTTATACCTGCAATTGACAAAGGGAGATTAGCCTCTTGAAACACGTTTTGCCTGCCTGTCATTGTATACAGTGCCCTTATAGTTTTATTGCAAGCTTTCAATAAAGGAGCTTTTGGAACCTACTCACGACCCCCTGGATCTTAATTGGGTAGAAACGCTGCTGCAGTGTTTTTCCTACTTATATTATATGACATAAAGACAAACGGCCATGTGAACAGGCCCTTATGGAAGATACTATATATGTAAATTATCATCAGAAGATGACGTATGGAAAGTGGCGCACATGTACATAGCAGCACTGTGGGGGTTATTTATCATTGTGTTCTATTGATTTTTTTTTTTTGGTCTACATTTGTGAATTTTTGCGCTAATAGAGAGAATATAAGGTATAGAATAAGATCATTTAAAGACATAAAATGTAAAAAAAAGTGCAAATGAAAAGTAAAGCAGTTGTCCATATGAAACAATCAGATATATTTTTAAGGTACAATAAAAGGAATGGTAAAGACGTAATAAACAAAAGATTGTTAGCAATGGCCAAAATGTAACAATTTCATGTGCCCAAGTTTAAAAAATATCCGACAAAGTGATGACAACAAAATAATAAAGTGAAAGGTAAAAAAAATAAAAAATAAAAATACAATTTATATATATATATATATATATATATATATATATATATATATATATATATATATATATATATGCATGCAGACCTTATTTTAGATATTTGGTTGCGTTAAAATTTTAACTAAAACAAATAAAGCCAAACAGACAAACAAGCTCCTCAGAAGCAGGATAGACATGATCTGAAAGCAGCAGTAGAAAATGATCTGGGTGAAGATCTGCGTGAAATTTATCATGGTCACTGCGACAATATGATAAATTTGGAGCAGCACCGCCAAAAAAACACATCTAGACAAACAACAAAAATGATTTAGCCAAGACCATTATTGATAAATAACCCCCTGTGTTTGTATGGCTATAATAATTATGCACACAACAGATGGCCATCCGTATTATTTCCATACACTTCTATTCGTGGATATAGAGACTACAGTAAAGGTAATGAACAATGGTTTATAAACAAGATAATCCTGGACATCCCCTTTAATGTATAACAAACGTTCAAAAAAAATAAAAAAAAAGACTATAGTGTAGCACTGTGCACTATAGTAATCTTTCTAACTTGAATTTAGTTTTGTAGCGCCATTTTCTCCAACTCCAAACCAATTGTATTTCTGCATTATAAGATAAGCTTTATGCTCAGTCTTTAACCACTTAGGGACCCAGGGCGTACAGGCATGCCTTCGGTCCCTGGTACTTAAGGACCCAGGGCGTACCTGTACGCCTGTGGGAATTTCAGTGTCCACCGGGCGCGGACCGGACCGGGGTGACTGCTGATCTAGATCAGCAGGCACCCCGCACAAATGCCCGGGGGGGGGGGGGGGGATGGATGGATGTCATTAGAATTCACACCTGCGATTTGCGCCGATTCCAGGTCATACGGGGCTATGGTGATCCGGAATATAAGGGGGTTCGCGGTTGTCCATGACACCCACGTTCCCCCTGAAGGGATAGGAGTGAGGTGGCAGGAGTGCCATCCCTCCTATTGGTCGTCAAAACGCGACGACCAATAGCAGATCTGGGGCGGGGGGGGGTTAACTTTCGGTTTCCCCGTTCTGCCCACACACAATAGGCGGGGAAGAAGGGGGAAAGCAATGAGCACCGGGGCCAAAGTCCACTTACCCATCGGCGATTGCAACGTGCGACGATCGGCTGAAGACTATGGCTATGCGACTCCCTGGATCCTACGGAAGCCGGTGAGTTGCCTAGCAATATGTGGAGGGCTACAGTCTGAGACCACTATACAGTCGTCTCTAAACTGTAGCCCTCCAGATGTTGCAAAACTGCAAATCCCAGCATGGGCAAACAGCTGTCTCAGCATGCTGGGAATGGTAGTTGCGTACCTCCAGCTGTTGTATAACTACATCTCCCAGCATGTCCTTCGGCAATTAGTACATGCTGGGAGTTGAAGTTTTGCAACAGCTGGAGGCACACTGGTTGGAAAATACTGAGTTCGCTAACTGAAGGTTTTCCAACCAGTGTGCCTCCAGCTGTTGCAAAAGTACAACTCCCAGCATGCACGGTCTGTCAGTACATGCTAGGAGTTGTAGTTTTAAAACAGCTGGAGGTTTGCCCCCTCCCCCATGTGAATGTAGAGGGGGGCGAGATTACAGTTAGTTTTCTGCTTCAAGTTTGGGGGGGCTTTCTCTCCTTTTACCCCTTATGAAAAGGAAAAGTTGGGGGCTACACCAGCCTGTTAGTGTAAAAAAAATAAACATTTTTACACTTACACGCTGGTGTTGCCCCATACTTTTCATTTTCACAAGCGGTAAAAGAAAAAAAAAAAAAGACCCCCAAAATTTGTAACACAATTTCTCCTGAGTACGGAAATACCCCATATGTGGATGAAAAATGCTCTGCGGACTCACAAGGCTCAGGAGTGAGAGTGCACCATGTACATTTGAGGCCTAAATTGGCAATTTGCACAGGGGTGGCTGATATTACAGCGGTTCTGACAAACGCTAAAAAAATAAATACCCACATGTGACCCCATTTTGGAAACTACACCCCTCACGGAATGTAACAAGGGGTATAGTGAGCATTTATGCCCCACAGGTGTTTGACAAATTTTCATTCAAGTTGGATAGGAAAAAGAAAAGAAAAAATTTTTTTTTCACAAAAATGCTGGTGTTTCCCTAAATTTTTCATTTTCACAAGGGAAAATAGGAAAAAAGCCCCCCAGAATTTGTAACCCCATCTCTTCTAAGAAAATACCCCATATGTGGATGTAAAGTGCTCTGCGGGCAAACTACAATGCTCAGAAGAGAAGGAGTGCCATTGGGATTTTGAAGAGAAAATTGCCGGAATTGAAGACCATGTGTGTTTACAAAGCTCCCATAGTGCCAGAACAATGGATCTCCCCCCACGTGACCCCATTTTGGAAACTACACCCTTCACGTAATGTAGTAAGGGGTGCAGGTCCCACAGTTGTCTGACAGATTTTTGGAACAGTGATCCGTGAAAATGAAAAATTTTATTTTTCATTTGCACAGCCCACTGTTCCAAAGATCTGTCAAACGCCAGTGGGGTGTAAATACTCACTGCACCCCTTATTAAATTCTGTGAGGGGTGTAGTTTCCAAAATGGGGTCACATGTGGGGGGGTCAACTGTTCTGGCACCAGGGGGGGCTTTGTAAACGTACATGGCCCCCGACTTCCATTCCAAACAGATTCTCTTTTAAAAAGCTCAATGGCGCTCCTCCTCTTCTGAGCATTGTAGTGTGCCAGCAGAGCCCTTGATGTCCACACATGGGGTATTTCCATACTCAGAAGAAATGGAGTTACACATTTTGGGGGTCATTTTCTCCTATTATCCCTTGTAAAAATTTAAAATTTGGGGAAAAAACTGCATTTTAGTGAAAATAATTTTTTTTTTCTTTTACACATCCAATTTTCACAAAAAGTCGTCAAACACCTGTGGGGTGTTAAGGCTCACTCTTCCCCTTGTTACGTTCCTTGAGGGGTGTAGTTTCCAAAATGGTATGCCATGTGAGGGTTTTCTGCTGTTCTGGCACCATAGGGGCTTTCTAAATGTGATATGCCCTGGAAAAACCATTTCAGCAAGATTCACTCTCCAGAATCCCATTGTTGCTCCTCCCCTTCTGAGCCCTCTGCTGCGCTCCCCAAACACTTGGCATACACATATGAGGTTTTTCTTACTCGAGAGAAATTGGGTTACAAATTTTGGGGGGCTTTTTCTCCTATAACCCCTTGCAAAAATTCAAAAACTGGGTCTACAAGAACATGCAAGTGTAAAAAAATCAAGATTTTGAATTCTCTCCTTCAGTTTGCTGCTTTTCCTGTGAAACACCTAAAGGGTTAACAAACTTTCTGAATGTCATTTTGAATACTTTGAGGGGTGCAGTTTTTATAAAAGGATCATTTATGGGGTATTTATTTTTAATAAGAAAGCCCTTCAAATCCACTTCAAAACTGAACTGGTCCCTGAAAAATTCAGATTTTGAAAATTTTGTGAAAAATTGGAAAATTGTTGCTGAACTTTGAAGCCCTCTGATGTCATCCAAAAGTAAAAACATGTCAAGTTTATGATGAAAATATTAAGTAGACATATTGTATATGTGAATCAAAATATAATTTTTTTGGAATTTGTCTGTTTTCCTTACAAGCAGAGAGCTTCAAAGTTAGAAAAATGCTAAATTTTCTATTTTTTTCATCAAATTTTGGCATTTTTCACCAAGAAATGATTCAAGTATCGGCGAAAATTTACCACTAACATAAAGTAGAATATGTCACGAAAAAACTAATTAGGAATCAGAATGAAAAGTAAAAGCATCCCAGAGTTATTAATGCTTAAAGAGACAGTGGTCAGATGTGCAGAAAATGGCCGGGTCCTTAAGGTGAAAATGGTATGGGACCTTAAGGGGTTAAGGTAAGTGTACCTAGAGCGAGACACCATGTAATACGATTCTATGGCACTGGGTCTTACACTAGCTATGGTTACCTAGGAGACCAAGAAAGACTTAGCCTAATATGTTAAAAATGGCATGGAGCTGGGGAAAAGCCACACTTTAAAAGTTATTTATGCGCTAATTTGAACACAAGTGCAATTTTGAAAAATGACTATAATGCACAGTGCAGTGATGCACCAATATATGTTATATATGTTTGCCAAAAATGACGATAACTGCGGTTGATAGAAAAAAAATGGCGATATCGTGGCCCAAGACTAACAGGATCAGGTGATGCATTTTCGGAAGTCCCATGCAAGTCTATGGGACTTCCAGAAATGCATCACCTGATTGCGTTAGTCTCTTGCCCAGGAGTTTTAAACATGACAGTGTGCTTTAAATGTCTGCCAAACATCAGAGCAGTATCCCTAACCGCTGAGCTAGTGTCTGTGTGTCTGTGGGGGGGGGGGGGGGGGGGGGGGAATTAGAGCAGGTGGAGAAGGCAGAGAGAGGAATTAGTGCAGGGGGAGGAGGCAGAGAGAGGAATTAGTGCAGGGGGAGGAGGCAGAGAGAGGAATTAGTGCAGGGGGAGGAGGCAGAGAGAGGAATTAGTGCAGGGGGAGGAGGCAGAGAGAGGAATTAGTGCAGGGGGAGGAGGCAGGGAGAGGAATTAGTGCAGGGGGAGGAGGCAGAGAGAGGAATTTAGTGCAGGGGTAGAAGGCAAAGAGAGGAATTAGTGCAGGGGGAGAAGACAGAGAGAGGAATTAGTGCAGGGGGAGGAGGCAGAGAGAGGAATTAGTGCAGGGGGAGAAGACAGAGAGAGGAATTAGTGCAGGGGGAGGAGGCAGAGAGAGGAATCAGTGCAGGGGGAGGAGGCAGAGAGAGGAATTAGTGCAGGGGGAGAAGGCAGAGAGAGGAATTAGTGGAGGGGAATGAGGCAGAGAGGAATTAGAGCAGGGGGAGGAGGCAGAGAGAGGAATTAGTACAGGGGGAGAAGGCAGAGAGAGGAATTAGTGGAGGGGGATGAGGCAGAGAGGAATTAGTACAGGGGGAGAAGGCAGGGAGAGGAATTAGTACAGGGGGAGAAGGCAGGGAGAGGAATTAGTGCAGTGGCAGGGAAACAAGTAAATGCAGGAGAAGACAAATAGCATGGGGCAGAGGAATAAAGAGGAGTTAATGCAATGGGTAGAGTCACGGAGAGGGCGCAGCTGCAAGTGCAGAGAAGACAAGCAGCTCATCACTACTGGGCCTCAGGAGACTGGGAAAGCTGGGAAACCGGCAGTAAACAGTGCAGAGCACTCAGCTTTCCCAGTCTTCTGAAGAGAATATCTGTCTGGTAAAGAAGCCATATTGGAGACATGAAGTGAAGTACCTGATGTCACACTAGTATTCTGCCATTCTGAAGTATAATAAAGCTGAGGAAGGCCTGGGAACCCTGCACTAGGACTCCTGAATGGCAGAATACTAGTGTAACATCTGATATTTCTCTTCAGGTCTCCAATATGGCTGCTTCACCAGACAGACATTCTCTTCAGAAGGCTGGGAAAGCTGGGTAACCACTTGTGAGAGAGCTGTAGTGGCCACCTGAAGGATGGCATTTTCGGTTTCAGTTTTCAACCAAGCACATCCCGTAGTTTCAGCCCACAAATTTTAATTTTGCTGCACCCCTATGCTTTTTAAATTATTTCTTTCATTTCTAAACTTTTTAGTTATGCTTTAAGTTTTAGAAAAAAAGTACAGCTTGTAATTGTCTACAATGTGAACAATATAAGAATCACACCTTAGAACTATTCATATATCTTCATCAGTCAGGTTTACTACAGTTGTAGGTCTGACAACACAATTTCCACAGTCTTCTTGATATGAAATTATTTAATTCATCAAGGCAAGTACACAATAGTTGGCACAGGATAAATCAGAGAAGTTATCAGTTTTTTCCAAGCTTATTATTTGTGATATGTATTACTGGGTTCTCGGATTACTTTATATACATCTCTAGGCAGACAGAACTAAGCTGGGTTCACACTTGTATTTGTCAGGGGCCCATTATTGGAATCTATTATAACTGATGCTGAAGTGCACTAAAAATTATCTGTTGTCACAAAAAACATTGTATTGGTTGGGGTCTGAGCGTTCAAATCCTGACCAGTCACTACAAGTGAGGAGAGAAGCGTGCAACCGTGCCCTGTGTCAATGTAAGCGCGCACTTCTCCTGGCTTCTTCTAGTGATCGGTTGGGGGTTTGTGTGTATTTATGCGTCTCTATGATAGATCAAAAGTTTTTATTAAAAATTTCAATCCCTTGGATGAAAGAAGTCTATTAAAGGATCTCTGCCTTTGAAACCTCCTTGCATGAATACCTTCAGCTACATGTCACTATGAGAAAAAAGTGCCTCTATCTGACACCTGGAGACACCATAGAGCCCATAAAATTCTGTAGTTGAGATTTAAGTGGATCTCATATTCAGTCATGTGCAGGAGGCATAACTGTGAACCCAGCTTTTCCTGTAATTCACATGACCTATGCTTCAACCTTCAGGACAGTTCTGTTTTGGCTATTTTTTACTGCCAGTAAACCAGGAATTTTTGGTGAATACTTTGAACATATTATGTAAAAATACTTGGCCTAGCAAAGCATCTAAATAAACGCAAGTATTTCAGTGGTTGTTCATGCAGGACTTCATCCCAGTCTTTTAGGAGAGAGAAATATGGTGCTTAAAAAACTAAGCACACAAGTAAAACTGCATAATGGTGCAGTGTATCCACTCTTCACCTCTATTCTACAGCCTCCATAAAAACACTATTTTAATACCATTTTGTTCGCAATTGACTCCAGTACACAATACTTGGTGTAAATCAGTAGGATAGCAGTTGCACTGCATGTGGAGGTGGTTGGCTCTTATAGGTGGATTAGTAAAAAGATGGCTAATACTCCAGGATATAGAAGCCACACAGAGCTCGTGTTCACACGGTGTGGGAATCGCTTTCATCACTCACATCAGAAGTGGTTTTAATAACATGGCTGACACCAGGTACAGAGTCCACATGAACATCCTCTTCATCTGATTGGATAATGGGCGACTCCCCACCATCTTCACTGTTATCCTGGCTGGCTGAATCAGTGCATGTTGAGGATAAGGAAGAAAGTTTATGTCTGAGTTCTGCTTGGCTGGGAACCTGCAGACTTATCTCATTTCGACAAGTTTCAAAGTCAGGGCCTTTAGAAATTGACATGAGGAGAGAAGACAAAAAAAACAGTAATAAGGTATGAGGTCTGCTTACAAGATGCTAAAAACATAAAAGGAATGGAAAAAAATAAAGCATATTGTAAGAGGAGAATGTGATTGGTTGCTAAGGTCCATTTCATAATTTCCACAGTATTATTTCTATGTAATGAATATGATCTATTGCTGGTGCGACACATAAAACACAAAATATAACATGATCATTGAAAAAAAGAATTTAGTATAACTTTTTATTCAACATTCTACTGTCTTTTTCTAGTAATATAAATTATGCAAAGGCATAACCAATCTTCAACTTTAAACCATATACATGACAATATAATAAACTCTGATTGGGCCCCATTAGTTTATGATCATCTTCACATATTCACACTCCAAACATTGAGCTGCAGTCTTCAATGATACATCAGGGTCCATGGGGCTGTTATTTCTTTCCTACAATTTTAGTATATCTCCTGTGTTATTACATGGTTACCAAATGTTATATTAATATTCATAACAATGAAATAAAAAACACATGAGACAAGAGGCATAACTAATTTTTGAACAATTGCATTACTACAGAATCATTTCTTATTCCTAAATGCAACAAAAAGGAACAGTGTGAACTTACAGTGAGCCATATTGTGGATGGGATAATACAGTGGCTTTTCATGAAAATTATTTAGCAGATTCCTCTATATGCTGGCAGCTGATTGGCCAGTCATTGACATTTTGACAGTGAACAGAGTGGTCAACACTTTCACTGAATACCTTGCAGAGCTTAACATTTTGAATATGATGATCAACAAGGGGATACAAGGGATAATTCTGAATCTGTTTTTTTACTTTTAGTTTTGATGGATATTATCCGATTTAGTTCATTTCACATTGGCTTCACTTTGCCCAATCATTGTATCTAGGACACATAACGACTAGCCTCATGTATGTGTCCACATGCACACTGCTTGCACACCTGTGAGTCGAAGATCTAAGGCTTATGGAATATATAAAAGGGAGAGAGGCCATGACTCTGTGGCCTCTGGAATATTGTGATGGTCATAAGCAGATATTCATGTGAATTATACTTTTGGCCTCCAGTAGTTGGAAATCTGCCAACAAAGCCGCCCCCCCCCCCACCAAATTGTCTGTAAGATCCTTACTTTATAGCTAAGAGTAT